>NC_056725.1:1090960169-1091032669 GCF_019279795.1 Protopterus annectens | reverse complement strand
AACATAGCAAAAGGACCACTGTAAGCATTTATTTGCCTACTGTAGGGATGGAACAGGGTACCATGTCCTTTTACTTGCTGGATAACACACACTCAGTCAGGAGATGTAACACATCATTGTACTTTCTGATGTCAGTGGCACTGTTGTGGTTGACAGGCATGTAGTCCACTGCAATCACACCATGGTTACTATCTGTGAGGCAATATGCAGGGAACTACCAATATAGTGGTTGTTGCCCTGCCAAGTGTGTTTGTGTATGAGACATGGGTGGAGAGTGCTCTCGGAGTAATACAAGGGTTGCCTATATTGTTCACCAATCCATAATGTCACATGTAGGGCTATGGATTGTCAACACCAGCTTCTCTGGTGTTTGACATCTGTTGTCTTTGTAAGGTAGACATTGTGACATATACTAGGTCCTCAATATAATAATTTAGCAAAACCCACCCCACAATGCTTCCTGTTATTATACAATCACAGCAACCTCAACACATAATACTGATGACAGGCACACACTTGCCAGTACTGAGATTCAAACCCCTACCTAGTTATGTATTGCTACTACAGTACACGGTATTTATCGAATGTGCCACGGAGCTTACACGATGGATGTTGTCCCAAGGTACTTCTAAGGTGAGGAACATCACCAGGCCTTATAAATAATGGTACTGGGTGATATAGTGGGTGAGAGATCCCCAAAATAATTTTACCCTAACCATGCATTTACATTTTCCAGGGGTGATGCTCAAACCTCTATCTAACAATCTTTGCCAACCATTATGGTTACGCATTTATCACATGCACCACCGACCTGACATGGTTTAAGGTTGGGAACAGGTACTTCTAAGGTGGATGATATCTGCAGGACTGCTAATGTGAGGTTCTGAGATGTGTACTGGGTGTAAATAGGGCCAAAATCTTTGGGGTACACACATACACTTGCCACAGATAAAATTCAAACTCATACCTGTATAACTACTGCTATTACATTGTTGGGCATTTACGGCACACACCACAGAGCTTACAGGGATAAATCTTATCCACAGGGGTATTTCAAGGTGACTGACATCAGCAGGCTTGCTAAAGTAGGGCAATGGGATGTGTAGTGACTGTGAATGGCCTCAAAACCATTAATCTCTACACACATAATAACAGTTGTCATGTTTGAGATTATAACTCCTATCTAACTAATACATGAAATTACAGCATTACACAGTTTTTACATGCACCACCGAGTTTATACAGTGGGTCTTTATTTAAAGGGGTATTTCAAGGTGACTGACATCAGCAGGCTTGCTAAATTAGGGGAATGGGAGGTGTAGTGACTTTGAATGGCTTCAAAATCATTAATCTCTACACACACACACACACACACACACACACACACACACACACACACACACACACACACACACACACACACACAGAATTTCACAGATGCCATGTCTGGGATTAGAATTACCTATGTAATTAGTATGTGACACTATATCATTAAACAGTTATCACACATAACACAGCCCTATAAGCTCTGTGCTCTGTGTTATCACACATAACACAGAGCTTATAGGGCTGGCCTTTGTCCAAAGGGGTATTTCAAGGTAACTGACATCAGCAGGCTTGCTAAAATAGGGCAATGGGAGGTGTAGTGACTGTGAATGGCCTTAAAATCATTAATCGTTCCACACACGCATAGAGTTTCACAGTTCTTAAGTTTGGGATTAGAACTCCTACCCAGCTAGTATATTATGCTAGAGCATTAAGCAGTTATAGCAAGTGCCACAGAAATTATAGAGCTGAGGATTGGCCAGAGGGTTATTTCAAGGTGACTGACATCAGCATGAGTGCTAACATGGACTATGGGAAGTGTAGTGTGTGTGAATGGGCCATAAACCATTCCTCTGGAAACACACACACAACACTCAGTCACACACAACTTTACATTTGACAGGACTGGGTATACAAATGCTACGTGAATACTGATTTGCACTATCATGTTACACAATTATCACAAGCACCACAGGCAATATAGGGCTACCAAATGCAAATGTCTACACTGACTGACATTGGCACATCATGTGATATTGGCCAATTGGATGTGTGGTCGGTGTGACAGGCCTCATGATGGCAATCTCTTTGTCACTGTCTGCCTCTCTCTTCCCCACATATCTCTGTGTGTATGTTTGACCTATTATAGTGTGTTGGCCTTGGATATGTGTCAGTATTCCTATCCAATGTGTGTGCAAAGCATGAATGGTGTGCAATGTGGTGTGTGTGCACAGACATCTGTGGCTGACAGATATGTATAGTCCACTGTTGTTGTCAGAAATGGGCTTCACTTCTCTAAGTGTAGGAGCATGCCCAGTATGACCTTCTGTTTTGAGTGTGTGAATCCATTCCAGGTAGGCTGTACTCCAGTGCAGGATTTTGTATTCTACACCTACAGCTAGCAACCTGTTTCTACAGGATATCTGTAGATAGTTGACAATATGGAGTCACAATGGGCGAAAGATAGTGGGATACTGTAACTATTCTGTCTGTGCTGCTTGTGTTACATGGTTGGTGTTAGCAGAGATAGTCAGACATATGTACAGTTTTACACTGTGATGTATTATGTCATCAACTACTGACAGATATACTTATTTGCTCACAGTTATTTCCTGGGAAATACAAGATGAATGAAGCTGTGTCCAGTATTGTGGTCTGCAGCCTACATATTCTTGCACACTCATGCCATTCTGGAGGGGTAGCTGCAGACACTTGCTGATGGGTCTGTGTAAATGGTCCAGCACCTTGGTACTGTGGTGGCTGAGGATCACCTGCTTGTACATCTATCAACATAACAGAATGGCCATATCCTGCTGTAGCCATACTTCTCAGCTGTACAGATTCACCCAGGTTACCCAGATGCAGGACTCATATATCTGGTCAGTTCCCCTTCACATTGTGGTTTATGAGTGGGTTTGCAGCCACCCATTACTGGGTTTGCAGGCAGGGGTAGTATGGGCACACAGAGTTTCAGACTTCACACGCTCCATGGCGTCCATGCTTCTACACCCCCCACTCTGTTATTCTATCCTCTTCCTAACATTATGCGAGTGACATCTGCGAAGTATCCCTATAGTTGTCCCTTCATCCCAATGTTATTTAGGGGTTGGTCCACAGTTCATGCAGTAGGACATGGTGGGCATGCTACTGGGATTTGTCAACATGGCCTTGCATTTGTGTTCTCTGGACTGTGTTATTTTGTTAAGTGGGACCCCATGAGATAACATACATTGGCAGTATGGGTGAGCCACAGGCCTTTGACAGAGGACTGTATGGCATTTGGTAGTGATGAAGGCCATCTGTAGCAGGACAGTGCATTCTGTCACTCCTACAGTCCTAGGCTGTGAACCATTGGATTCCCCTGGGGTGACAGGGTAAGTGTATGAGGTGTTAATGGCAATAGTTCCTGTCAATATTAATCCATTGTTCTGAATGCTGGCAGTGTGCTGCTTACAGCTAGGGACATACCTGCATGGGACACCTCTTAAGCATGCTGCATTCTGTGGGTATTCCCATACAGAAGTGGGGGTCATACTGTACTCATTCCCAACAGCAGGGATATGACCTGTGATAAACCTGTGGCTGATGATGGGGTGAGCTGGGTGCATGTGTGATATGGAAGTGTCTTGCAGCTGATTCACAGATATACCTGGGACATTCCCCTTATGCTGCCTTGTGCGGGGACATAGGCAGTCTCTCATTACTTCATAACTGTGCCTTTTGTGGTCTGCCAGTGATTGGCCAGACTGCATCAGTATTCCATACTACACAGTCAACTAATGTGCTGCTAACCTGTATGTACAATTCCAAAGGTGTGTGCCGCTGACAGTTACATTTTATATACTCCGCCTGTGTACTGTGTGTATGTCTGTGCCCACATTCATGGCATGGCCATCTTTCAGATGGTGACATATATTGACATCTGAACAATGAGTATGGATGACTGTTGAATTAGGTCTTGCTGGGATGCATTGTGGTTGGCACTGCAGTTGTCAGAACATGGTCGTGTCATTGATAGTACTGGCCATAAGCCACCGGGACACAACCCCATCCATGCCTACATGTTGACCACTTCCACACAATATGCAGCACACAAAAACCTAACACACAGAGCCCTGCATATTGCATACATGCAACAATCTATCCTGTAAATTGGGCCAGCTCAGGTAATCTGTCCTCTACTGTTATTAAACCCACACATACATGCTACTGCATTTCTACATAGGATTGTGGGGGGGGGGTCACACCTGACAAGTGTAAACATTTGCTATGACTGTACTGGTATTTCAGGTACTCTGTTGGCTTCTATTTCATTTTGTTTTCTGACCTATCATGTGGGCTAGAGGCATATCAATAGAGTACAGATCTTAGGTTTTATTGACCTACATTTCAGTTTCAGACTTCTTACCCTTCAGAACTAACATACAACTGCCTGACCTGTAGTAGTCTGTCTGTGTGGGTCTGGAGGGGGTTGTTCTCCATTGCCATTAATTGGAGGCCTTAGCATATCCTTTCTTTATGGTCATCTGCACCGGTCCTGCTGGCTGAGGCTGTTGTTGGGTATGTGAGCCTCACTGACATGCATGTGTGTGTCCTATGGACACACATTTGGGCCACCACATGTACTGCAGTGGGATTTGTCACCTTGTCTAGTACTGCCTACTTTGTTGACACCAGTATTTGTTATGGATTCCATGCTGCCCATATAGTTGTCCACTGTCTGCTACCATCCCATTCAGCCACCCGATTCCCTTGCATGCTCACATCCATACCATAGATACAACTAGCAGAAAATACTACTCCATTCAGCAATTGACAGGAAGAGTGACTTACCTTGTGGCTGTCCCAGTATTGAGGATGGTGCTGGAGAGCTATGTTGGATGCAAATAGTACACTCCCTATATATGGTTAAGCACAGGTAGTGTCATGTTTGGCAACCCTTTTACTCTATGTGTGAGTCAGAGAGAGGTGTCATTCCCTGGGTTTCTACCATGTCAGTGTATGTGCTATGCGTTGCCTCTTTGCCAAAGCCTGGGCATACTGGGCATGCCTCCTTCTGCCTACATGGGCAGGCTCAAGTTGTTCCTACTCTGAGTCACTCTGTGCCTGTGCTGGCCTTGGCAGTGGTGGGGGGTTGTGTGGCCCTACCCCGTGCTGTTTCTCTTACAGCTGTTTCCACAGAATCATATTGTGTAGCATGGCACATACAATGAAAATTTGTGCACATGTAGCTGGAGAGTTCTGCAAGCCTCCACTAGATATGTTCAGGCACTGGAACCGTGACTTGAGCATCCCAAACACATGCTCTATTATGATTCTGGTTTGTGCATGTGCCTCATTATGGAGTTCTTGTTCGGGTGTGTGTGCATTTCTGATGGGTGTCATCAGCCATGGCTCCAGTGCGTAGCCAGCATCCCCCATTAGGTGGCCACTGGCCATATGGGTTGTCCCCAGTGGCAAATCTCTGGTACAGCTATTTCATATGCCAGATGTGGAAGTCGTGATAGCTTCCAGGGCTGACAGCACACAAATTCATTATAATGCCCTGGGCATCACACACAACCTGGCAGTTGATGGAGGGGAAGCCTTTGCGGTTTATGTAGACCCTACCCCGCTTGCCAAGTGGCATTTTGATGTGAATGTCCGTGCAGCCTATTGCACTCACTACCTCAGGGTACTCTGCTATTTGGTGGAAGAGACGCATATTACTGGTCAACGCCTCACGGGTGTTGAGGAAATATATGTGCTCACCGGCATGTGCTGACATCGCATCCAGGAACTGGTGGAGTACCCTGGATGCTGATGCCTGTGAGATCTCCATGATATCCCCAGTTGGCCTTTGGAAGGTACCTGTGTCTAGTATTCTTAAGTGTACACATACCTTGATATCCACTGGGATGGGTTCCCCTCTGTTGGTTCTGTGTGTGAGGCATGGCTGGCACAGCTCAACAATTTGCTGTAGGATGTCCCTGTCCACCCTATAGTGCTCCACTATCTCCAGCTCATGTAGCCCCTGGTAGGTTACCCCGGGTATGTACACTCTTCTCCTTCTCCTCACTGTGGGTTGGGCATCAGCATTCTCATCCTCACCACCCTCAGCCTCTTCCACATATTGATGTACGAGAGCAACAGCAGCCCCTATCATTTTGCTAGTTTTGTCAGGTAAAATTTCCCTGTCTATGTACACCGGTGGTGTAGAGTTTGTGGGAAAAACTGGCATGAAAGGTGCTTGCATAGTTTACAGTAGTGTGCTGGGCTGCTGCCTGTGTAATTGGCTGATTCTGAAACATTTCACCTGCCAGCTATGCTAGTTCTCCTTGATTACCTTCCTACTGCTGTTTTCCCTTCCCATTGCCTTCCCATTTAAGACACGAGGCACACCACGCTTACCCAGTGCTCAGATGTGAACACAGCTGCAATTTCCTGTTTTTTTTTTTTTTTTTTTTTGTTTAAAACCATGTTGAGAAGGGCGCACACCTGTTTAGGCAATGAAAACACTGCTAGGCAGCCTCAGGCACACCCCCCCCCATCCTTAGCTGTGCTTAGCTAAGGGCAAACACGGGCCACAGAGCTCCAATAAGCTTACAGCATGCATGACACTCCCCCTTATGAGGTCATCTACCTCTTATGCTTATACCATGGTGTTGCTGCACCTGCATGGCTGGGTGCAAGCTAACAGTGAGGGGAAATATGTGATTCAGTATCAACCCCCTCATTAGCATAAAACTGACTGCTAATGCATGGTTACAAAACTGAAACTCAGCCTTCCCCCTTAGCAACCACTATTCCATGGTATTGTTGTCTTATGCATGCCATTGACTATTATGGCAGAATGCTGATTTTAGTTTAAAAGCTTATTTCCAACTTTTTTGCTTATTTTCTGGCCAATCCCATTTGCGCACTGCTGCCCTATGCTTAAACAGCCAAAATCGGCCCCCAAAAAGTTAGTTTTTATAATTTTGCAGCTATTTACCATGCCAATGGCCATATATTTGGCCATTGGCATGCCTACTACATTGAAACTATGCTTTCTTTGGAGTTGTCATGCCTCCATTTTTTAATTTGCAGAAATGTATTCTGTTATTAGCCTAATATATTTCTGCAGGGTTACACTATTCCAGTACAGATGCCTGCCTGCTTCCTGGATCACTAATTCACGTCATTTGCATGGTTTTCACCTGCAAATGTGGTAATTAGCATACAGGAGCTGTGTCTGTGCAGGAATAGCGTAGGAGTGCTTGTGCACATCCCAGGAGCTCATTCCTGGATTGCTCGTCGGCCATTTTGCATGGAGCAGCTCTTGCACTATTCCTGCACACCGTGCAGAGCTTGCTGAATCCTGGGGATGGTTTAAATCCACAAAAACTACTCTGGCAATGCAAGGATTCAATGCCTTCCACACATTTCGACCATCAGCTACACAAACAGAAACAAAAGGTGGAGGAATGTCATCTATATTAGCAACATGTATATCTCTATACTGGTTAAACAGGACAATGTCCTGGAATTTATCCATGTGCAAATCACTATAGACAAAGTCCCATACCACATCCTAGCAAGCTATAGGTCACCCTCTATGTCCCTAGAATTCCATAGCTCATACCTAGATCTGCTGGAGCCACTCACCATTAAATCAAATACCCTATTTATGGGAGGCTTTAACTACCCCTCTATAGATTGGGAAAAATACACTGCCTCATACTCATGTTCACAGTGATTCCTGGAAGTTATTAACACAAATACCCCTGACCAGATAGTGCACACACCAATCAGAGGTTCAAATGTACTGGACCTGGTACTCACCAATATAGGAGGGCACTGCCCCCCGCACCCACTGTCATGTCTTCACATGTGAGGCAACTTCAGTAAACTCTGTAACAGTTAGGTACTATTCCAAAAAAAACTACATTCTGTTAAGTGATAGTTTGTCAAAATGGAATGCCCTTCCCAAACCCGAGTTCACAACATCCTATACAAAATTTTTCACAGTGACCCTGTACAGCCATGTATATGGCTGTATAGAGGCTGATGCACCAACTAGAAGTAAAACCAAACCAAACTCTAAAAGCAGACCACACTGGTGGAACCCTAACTTTAATAGGGTGTATAACAAAAAGAAAAATATGGCTAAAATCAGGAAAAGCAACGCCCATAATGATAGGAGCTCTCTAGTTTAACTACAATGGAAACTAAGAGGAATAATTAAGTAGAACAAGGTCAGCTGGTAGGTTGAAATAGCTTCATAGTCTAAAGGCAATCATGAGGCCTTCTATAACTGTGTCCAAAACCTCAAAGGCAGCATATATCAGTGTAGCAAACTGGAGGACAGTGGTGACACCTTCAGTGAGCACAGTGAATTAGCAAATTTGCTGGCAGACAAATTTATCTCAAATTACACCCCACCACTCCCCCTGCCTCCACCTATGAAATACCTACTAACATAACCTTCCCAACTATTAACAGAGACCAGGTCTGGTGGCGCTCGCTAAGGCCAAAAACACAGCCTTAGTGGGCCCTGACAATATCCAAAGATGCTTCCTAAATAGCCTGAAACATGAATTATCTGGACCACTTGAGTCACTTTTCAACTATAGCCTCAAAACAGGGTTTGTACAATGAGATTAGAGGGCTGCAATGGTTATTGCGCTTTGCAGGGGTGGACTATCAATTGACTCCATAAACTACATACCTATTAGTCTGATTAATTTAATATGCAAAGACATAGAATGAATTATCATGGAAATGATCAACAAAGACATAGGTTACCTTCAGACACAGGATCCAACCCATTTTGGCTTTGTCAGGGGAAGGTCATGCCTACCAAACCTGGCAGACTATTTTATGAAGATCACCAAGGCAATGAATGAGGAAAAAATGGTGCATACCACCTACCTGGATCTGGCTAATGTGTTTGAAACAATACTCCAAGTGGGTGTAGTTGACAAACACCAAACTGAGCATAAACCCCTACATAATTCACTGGATTATCAGTTGGTTCACAGATAGGAGCTAGAAAGTCAGGTTTGGTGATACCACCTCCTCTAAGAGACCAGTGACCAGTGGGGTGCCTCAGGGCTCTGTAATGGGACTGCTTCTATTTGGCTTCTACTTTTCAGAGGTAAAGGTTAATGTTAAGGGTCTTTGGCTAACCATGTTCACAGATGACTGCAAATCAGGAGCTATCATATATTCCCTCCGTGACTCAAACATCTTGCATGAGGGTCTAACACAGTCAAATGATTGATGCCAAAGTCATGGATTAAAACTCAATGCCAAGCAATGCTTTATGTGTTTTTTGGGAAAACTGCCATCCATGATAATTACCCCATTGATAAGACCGACCTAAGAGTTGGTAGTAAGGGATCTGGGAACATATGTAGACAGTAATCTGTCCTTTGACCAACATGCCAAAAAAAAAAAAAATGTTTTGTTATCTCTCATGATTACTATGTTACTATATAAACAGTTGTATTGTCTGATAAGTGAACTGTATCTGTAGTTGCAACTATCTGTTTTTTATGTGGAACTTTTCTCCCTGGGCCTCTACTGAAAATGGACACATGGCCAAGGTAGTAAGAAAATGATTCTGTGTCACCCAACTTACAAATAAGGGATGGCATCTAGGTTCAAGGAAGTCACAGTGCCACATTATTCAGCCCTTATCAAACCCATCATTGAGTATAATGCCCCCTTCAGCATGTACCTGACCAGACATATGTAACAGTTGGAATGGCCACAAAAATTTCTTACCAGGAGAATCCAGGGTGTAAACATATTGTCTTGTATGTATCACCTTAAATCCCTATCTTTGTACTTGGTCTCCTATAAATCACTGAGTGGTGATCTTTACCTGGCATAGATGACAACCTTAGATCCATCTCTGATTGTACATCTGCGAAATGAACAGCATCAGGACTAATAGATCCAAGGATTTAAATTTTGTTGTGATATAAGTAAGGCATGTTGGCAAGACAGATTTGTGTCTCAGAGGATCCCCATGCTGTGGAACAGGTTCTCCAATCATGTGAAGCAGAGTCCATTCTAACCATATTTAACTGTAACCTTGACAAATGGGTGGGAAATCGAAAATTCACCTTGAGTCTGGCTTCCATGTCTCTGAAAGGCAGAGGCAGACAGTAATGCCCAAACCAACATACCCCCCACATAATCTCTAGAAACTTCCTAACTAACATTCCCCCTCCTAATAAAAGGCCATGATACATAGGGACACAATGGGGTTGGATGGATCTGCCAGGCTATAAAGGCCATGGTAGTCATTAGCCTAGTATATACCTATGAACCTTTTAGTAGAGTGGTGAGTGGTTGAATTTGCAGAAGACGATGGGTTGCATCTTTTCATAGGGCATATGTGGAGAAAACCTACTTAACAGGAGACATTATTACTGGTTGATGTGTCTGAGCTTCTTAGCAGTCTGCTTTAGCCATAAGCTTAGAAAAAAAACTGTGAACCTATGATCCTGACATTGCAAGCACTTCTGGAAGCCACAGTATGGTGATTTAAGTGTAAAACAGAATAAATCCACTTAAACAATGCATGGTGGCACCACTCGTGGCAATTAGCTCTCACTTCTAAGGGTGGGGTAGGCAAGCTAGTTCTCAACCTAACGTGGAGCAAATGTGTTCATAGGGAATCAAATGGAAAGTTGATGGCTTGATGGGGGTGGAACTTATAAAAATTAAAATGGTGTATAGCTTTTATCCAATGTCCTCCTAAGTATTGTGGCATTTAACCAAAAATATTATGTCTGGAGACTGTCACAGAGATTTACTGAATACTTTACAGAGGCATAGCAGTGGGATTGTTCTCGACTGTACTGATTTATTTATAGACTTATAGCATTTTCCAGCGGAATACCAAATACAAATAAATCCTGCTATTATAGAAGAAATATATGCTCCAAGGAAATTACCCGAAGCTCTCATGAGGAGAACAGAGCAGAAATTAACTGAATGTAACAGTGCAGATGTCATTAAAAGAGAGAGTTAAAGCCAAAAGAAATCCTTTTTAACAGGTAACAGTAATAGAAATAGCAATGTGCTACCTTATACAGAATACTAGTGTTGTTTTAAACAACACTAACAACACATTTAGCATTTCTGTGTGTTGGTTGTTCTCACACTCCTCAAATTGCATATGTTAACTGCATGGTCACACAATAGTGACCAAAGTGAAATGTGATATAATTGAAATGTGATTTGTATTGCAAACTTAACGTGATTCCCCAACAAAAAATGTACTAAATAAAAATGTGTAACAAAAGGTCATTCATTGAAGTACATTACTCCCTGTTCTAAACATGGTATGATTTGCACAGTCAGGCACTGAAGACATTAAAAGTGGCATAGTCTAAGCTTAACAGAGACACTCATCTGCTAAACAATGTGAAACTTGTTGGATTAGTGATAATACTGATACAAAAATGCAATGATCATTTTAAATTACAAACCACTGACGTATTCAAGTGGAACTTTAACAGAAGTTGAAAAAAGGCATTCTGAAACTGAAAAAGGCACTATAACAATTGGTAAAATAGTGAGCACTTCCACTTATGCATGCACAGACATAGCATGATAGGTAAGCACTTTCCAGCTGCACAGTGCAAATTAGCAGCTTGTAGTTGCTCAGATGTGATCTAGGTGCAGCACAGCACTGGTAGTACAAGGAGAGGACTGCATAGTAAAGTTGAAGAGCCATGCTGTTGGACGCATAGTATTTGGCAACTTCAATTGAGTTGTTATACCAACAAAATGCATGAGGTAGGATTGTATTATATTACAGGAAAGGATGGAAAGCATGCCTGAGGCTTTCCACACTCACAGGGGCAATGAAGTATAGCATTACTTGCTGCCATTTTCACAGCTCACTCATTTAGAGCCTGGGGCTGCTCTGTGGTCTAGTGAACCTCAATGCAAGGTTGAGGAGCAACCTTAAAAAATGTATACCCTGCAGAGAGCTAACACACGCTCACACACGCACACACATATAAATAAATAAATACAAATTAAAAATAACGTCTCTCATTTCTGGTCCTGTCCTTGTGAGGAGCATTAAAATGTGATTAAAAGGAAACCAAATGGATTATGCCCCCTGATATGTGCAATCCTCACATAAAAGGGGAGGAAAGGAGAGACAAGAAACACTGACAGGCATTAATAGCAACACATGAAAACAAGGAATGACAGGTGAAAGGGAGAGAAGTACTTAATTTTTTTGTGAAATACTCCCATTTGCAATGCGATAAGATGAAGGATAGAAGGAGAAGATAGTGTAGAATTGTTCTGGGAAGGGCTGAATGAGAAGGAACTGTAACACGGGGCAGGAAAATAAATATAAAATGCAGATGCAAACAGACAGGGATGGTATTGACACAGAAGATGTGGACCACAGTGGATGGACACAGACAAAGCGTGGATTCCTGGTAACAGTGAAGGTTGGACAACAAAGAAGGTATGGAGAAATGACACATAAGGCAGCAGAAGACCTGGATAGAGGATGGGGAGATGGCATGCTGGCTATAAAGACCTCTTTCACCTCTATGGCTGTCATATGTAGGGTATATTTCTATTGGCCCATTGGGTAGAGCTTGATTGTTGCACAACTTGATCAGCCATGATAGGAGATCCTCCAAGGTCATGAAGCAGACTTCCAGCTGCTGATGCACCTCAAATAATATTGGCCTCTATGAATCTCGCAAGCAGACTGCATTGGACCCTCTGGGCCACTAGTGGAAGATGAGCCTCCATCCCCTCCAAAGAAGTGGGCAAAGAAAGGCATATAGCTCATGTTTAGAGGGGCGGCCTCTATCCCCCTGCTGAAAAGTGGACCTTATATCCACTGATGACCCAGTGCCAGAGGCATCAATTTGGACAGGCAGAGGTGACAGCCAATATTCCTTTTCCACAAATACAACAACAAATGGACCCACAGAAAGAAGATAAAATTGAGAACGTACATTATTACATACTGACATTGTATATAAAATTGCTGATGCACATTATAGTAGAGAACATGGTGTACACACTCCACTGGTGGGATAGGCATCTTTGCCTCCTGTGACATACCTCCATGCTGGCACTTTGCTCCTTGGTCACTTTAAAACAAATTAAGATTAACTTGGTACACTTCTAGACCTGTCAATAGAGTAAGAGAGAAAAAACTAAGGCTTACAGTAAGACTCTAAATCTCTTTCCATTCTCTCTGCTACCCACACTCAAAACAGGCTAGCATTGCAGCAGCGTAGTGGGTGATTTCAGTGCCATCACGCACTCTACTGGCAAGATCATGGCAGAGATCCATCATATACAGCAGACCATCATACTATCCAGGTAGTCCAAAATGTTACTGTGCAGACAAGAAAAGAAAACATCACACTCCCTTGGATATCGGGCAAGGACCATGCTGTTTTCAGCACCTGAGGAAGCCATCAAGCCCACTCACAGAAGTTCACTTATGTAGCAATAACATAACCCAGTGTGCAGAGATATAGGTTTAGAAATCACAGGGACATGTCGAGTAGAGCAAAAATGAGGAACTACCAAACTCATATTGTACAGAGCAGTGGTGCTATGAGCAATACAGGCTCCATGCACAAGCATATTGTATATGTGTGTCCCTAACACTAGAACAAGCATGGTAATGTTGGTCAGTGTACATAGTGCATTGCGCTAAGGACAGGTGAGATAGATGTCCTCATTATCAGGTCTTTATTAGTGTTATATAAAACATCAGTGCCATTTTGCATGAAACTTCTTTAAGATGAACAACTGTTGCATAAAACACAACCTCAGACTTCTATATAAGTATACTGAAAGAAGATGATATGTCTGACAATGTACCTCATGGGCTATACACACACACACACACACACACATACATATATATAGGGAAGCACATGCCACATGACACAGAAAACACAATGACCACTGTACATGTGGTGAAGCATGTACCAGGTAATTAATACCCATCATATGTCCATATTGCACAGTGCATTTGTAGGACTTGTTCAACAAAATACTTTATTTATTTGCTTTATTTATTTTACATTTGTTGACTGGGATAGTCCGACTTGATACATGTCCATTTTCAGCGGAGGCCTGGGGAGAAAAGCTCCAACATTAAAACATTACATTGAAATTGAACATGAACATTAAAACAATTATAGTCAGTCGTAGCTCAAACTTATATGCTTACAGACAATCAGATAGTAGGAGCTAGGTATTCCTTACAATACTGTTTCATGTACTATAGTATGGTAGGAGTTAGTCTGGATTCTCACAGGGGCATAGCCAGTGTGTCATGAAATACTGTTTGAGATTTTTCTTGAATTGGTTCAATGATGGTTCTAGAGTTAGGTCAGCTGGAAGTGAATTCCAAATTTTGCCAACAGAGTTAGAAAACAAGGAGTCACCAGCTGAGTTGTTAGTTTTGAGTGTTTGAATTAGCAGTTTGTTAGAAGATCGAAGTGGCCTTGTGTTCCTGTGGGGATTAATAATGCTTTTAAGTGCAGGGGTATTATCTGGTTGGTTGAGAATTTTGAGCTACTACAAGTTGATTGTACTGAAGTAAGCTAGGCAATTCTAGCCATCCTAGAGGTTTAAGGTGTTGACAGTGGTGAGTTCTGTAAGTAGAGCCAGTGGCGAATCTAGCATTGTGATTGTAACAACTTGAGAGTTTGCAAAGTTCAGATTTGTTCACGTTACTGAATATGGAGGAGGCATAGAAAAGGGTGTAAAGAAGATGAATGCGGGAAAGGGCAGTCCTAGCTAGCGGGGAGAAGAAAGGAAAGGTTTATTTTTATATAAAGAGCCTATTTTTTTAGGGTCTGTATTAGAACACTGAACATTCAAAATGTCGAGTGTTCTAATATCGAACCCTACCAATCGAAAATACTAAACATAGAACATTCAGAACAGCGAATTTTTTCCTAGGGAAAAAATTTGCAGTTCCAAAACACATACACACAACACAAGCACACCAAACAAACAGCAATCCACACACATACACCTAAACTCTTACACCTAACCCTACGCTAAACTATACACACACCACTAACTATCCACTTACCTTAACCAAACCCTAACCCTAAGGTCCGTCACTATCGCACAGTCACCTCATCCACGCCCTAACCCTAACTCACCTACCCCTCCCTAACCCTCACGTCCACACAATCACACACTTACCTGACCCACGCCCTAACCCTAACTCACCTAACCCACCCCAAACCCTCATGTCCACACAATCGCACACTTACCTAACCCACACTCAATCGCACACTTACCTGAACCCGACCTGTAACTTTCCACCAAAGCGCTGAAAATACCGAAGCAACAGAAATGGACAACCAAATTCTTTCCCTAAGAAAAGATTCGGTTTTCTGCTTCTTCAATATTTTCAGTGTTCGCTGAAAATGGGTCTATATTAGAACACTCGACATTTTAAATGTTCGGTGTTCTATTATAGACCCATTTTTTATTAATGGTTTTAATGGTTTGATTGATATGCATGTCAAATTTATGGTTATTATCAATTGTTACCCCTAAGAGTTTAGTATGGTCATCTGGGGAAATAATAGTTCCATTATTAGAGGATATCATAAAGGAAAGTGGTGTAGACTTGTGAACTTCAACCTTCAACTTATGTTTCCCTCAAGTACATCTGTATTGTAACTGCAACACCCTACACAACAAGGTACGTATGTGTCCATATACTGTTCACATATTGTGTCATTCACCAGTATGCTTTTCTCAAGTGAAGGAAGCTTAAGTTTATGTATGAGCTTGGGGATTTTGTATTTATGCTCTCACAACATGACAATACATGCCTGATGTCAACAGATCACACATCTGGCTGATGAGAATGCCAATATGCACCTAACACAGTGTGATGACACAGTAGCATTGTCAGCAATGTTAGCATGAGAGAGCTACCCAATATCCTCACATCCCAGGACCTTGTGGAGGGACAGGTTGGACCCCCTACCTTACCAGTGCTTGGCAGCTGTCTTCTAACTATGAGCCCCACCCAACCAGCATAGGAGTATCTGTCCCACATCTGTGATCTGTACTGCCATGTGTAGTGGTTTATTGTGCCACCATGACTCCAGTTCTGTTGCTGACCTGGGGCAGCTCTTGGCATAAAGCAGCAGATATGCAGTTCAGTGGTCCATGCACAGACAGCTACTACTCACAGTGTTGTGGAAATGGTCAGTATGTGGTGTCGCCTGTGTGATGACATACAACATCTGAAAGACCTGTCTGTAGAGGGAAATAAAGCAGAATGTGCTGCTCCAGTCACTGGTGGCTGATGTAGCCTCCATTGGTGCTTCCATGAGGTACATGATAACAACCTTTTGGTCTGCCTCTGCAGGCCATGTTGTTTATGGCCATGGGAGGTGCCAGATACAAGGTGGCTGATCACAGGCCAAGCATTCATTGGAGATACAGTGTGTTTCAGAGGCAGCATCATTGTTGGTTATGGCCACAGAGCCTACAGCTCATGAATGTGGCCAGCCTCACATTTATGGCCGCAGATGGTTATCAAACTCCAGAGATGAAACAACTCACTAGGCTGCATGCTCTCACTCTCGTGTTTTTCTACACATTTCATATCCCCTGTGGACAGGCAGAATGCTACACCTACTGTGTTGTGGAAGCTGTACGTTATTGGCTGCTGACATGGGACCCTTTCAGGGTACAAATATCCTGATAATTCTACATCATCCATGCCATGAACTACATTGAGTTCCATGGCTGTAGGTAACCACATGTTAATAACATGCCAGCTTCATCTCGCCACTAAAAGATGCAGTCCCTGACTCCATACAGCCTGCAACCAGAGTTCATATCTATCCCATACATCTTCTTAGATCATGGCCCATAAGATAGTGTTATTATCATGTATCCATCTATTACCATGACCTGTGCAAGTGCTGATTACTGGAACCTACCCACCTCCTTTCCTGTGTGGGAATGGTAATGTCTGATACATAGAGTGGACAAGCCATGAACTACACTGCACAGCTTGAGTATGATATCCCATGCATCCTTTTATGCTGCACTACCTGTATCATGGTCAACAGCTGTGGACCAGACACAGGCCCTTTACCAATGCCATAATGTTTTGCACCTATCTTTGTCTTGTATAGGGTACCTCTCTGCCTGTTCATTCCCGAACGGGTCACCCTACTCCTTGGTTGCTGTTTCTACAGCTATGGTCAGCCTTGCTGGAATGTTTCCATGCTGCTGTATTTTGCAGCATGCTAAATTATGCGACATGGTGCACACAGCAAAGATTTGGCTTCAAGTTTCTAGTGAGTACATGTGCTCGTTTGGACACATCACGCAAGTGAAAGTGTCTCCTCTGTTGGTCAAAATGCATTTCACCACATTGAATATTTCTGGGTGTTGTATGTTATCTTCGCCATGGTCTAGGGGTTGCAGATGGGGATCATCATACATGGCTCAAGTGTATAGCTAACATCCCCTACAACAGTGATGGCATTACATGTGGCCTGCTGCTTGCATGGTAAATATGCATATTAACTTCTGCATCCACTGATATGTGCAGCTACTAACTAGATGACCTTGTGGAAGTCACCCTGTGTGAACTGTTGGCTATATGTTAAGCTAGTCCCTCTGTGCAGTATCCCTTGTAGGAACATTCTCTTTACAACTATGACTTCAAAGGAAGTTCTGAACCTGTAAATCATCAAGTTTATAGTGCCTTGCAAATATGTTGAGAGGAGGCCTTCAGCTTATGCACAAATATCACTTGAATTTACATTTTAGAAAAAAATAAATATTACAGTGGCTCTAATTGACTGAACATTTGGAAGAGAAAAAATGACTTACTATACTCAATATATAAAAATGGTTGCAGTCATTGAACCATTGGACTAAAGTAAAACACGAATCCTTCTAACCTATTCTTTCATGGGGAAAAACAATAAAAATTGGCTATCTTCATGGATAGACTTTATTTTCTCAACACAAAATGTCAATCAACAGTGGACATCTGTACAGTGGAGGAAATATTCTCTGTGATTAAAGCATTTAGACTCGTTAATGGCTTTTGTCTTGAAGGAAGGTTTAGTGTGGGAGTACTTCTTATAAAGATTCAACTGACAAGGCCTTTAGATCAGAAATTCTTTTAACAGAAGCAACAGCTCAAGAAAAAAAGTCTTCTGTCAGATCTATTATACATTCATAAGTCCAATGGTATCATAAACACTCATGTGATCTCAATCAGTTTTGCAAAATAAATAGAATACGGAGGAAAAGGTATTTATCACAGATAATATCACTTCTACGGGATTATCTTCCACTGCAAATAAAAAAAAAGTACTTCTCTTACTCTATTCAAATGTCATTTAAACAAATGGATGGGTAACTGCAAATTCACCCCTGATTTAGCATCCATGTCTCTCAAAGATAGGGGGAACATGTGAATGTCCCAACAACATATGTACTTGTTCATCCTGCCTCTGGGATATTTATATGCAAAATATAAGGGCTAGACACTGCCACGGGACTGTAAGTCCAGGCTTTTTAAACATCTCATTCGTGTGTAGCCCAGAAAGTATCAATGAACCCTTGAACCTAAGTGAATAATGGGATACACAGATACATTATATAAGATGCTCTGAGTATTACACATCAGTGGGCAGTTTTGTGAGTGGAAGCCTTTATTGTTGATGTGTTTCTCATTTTTTGGACAAGGCAGGGCTTTGATGGAAATATGCATTCATTTGGTGACTCCTAGTTCATTACAAACATGGGTTATGCTTTAAAGCACCTGCATAATGGTGATTTTCACCTGTTCAGTCCTTGCGAACCATATGCTTAGCCACATGTTGCAGCATTATGTCAAGGGTTCTGTATAGCATACATGAAGGTGACATTTTTTGCATTCCTAGTATGCCCCCCCGTAGGTCAATGAACAATCGTTTCAGCAAGAATGGTTAAAGATACACATACTATAGAGTCCATGGGGTTCCATTAGGTCAAAGAGGGGGAAATTATGAAAATGTGGTTGAGATGAAGGAAACTAAATGGCAAATTAAATTAAAATCAGATCAGTACTCAGAGTTAAACAATACTATTGGTATAAAATGTATTTTGAAAGTTAAAAGGTTAAGAGTTAAAAAGGATTTGGTATAGACAAGATTAATATTTTTGTAAGTCACTTTTTCAATTGTTTTTTAACTGTGATTGGTGTTTTAAGGGTATTTATACTAAGATGATTGAATGTAAATTGCTTCTGAAGAAGTCTGTATTGACAGAAGTGGACAATTAAAGTGGAGTGGTAGGAGGTTAAGTGTGAGGTGATGGTGAGACTTATTATTAATATAAAGGTTAGGGGCCACATTTTGCTTGGGCAAAGTGTTGCTGCATTGTTGTGAAGTTTTAGTAGGTATCTTTACAGGAGTGAGTAGGGATTTAGGTGTGGTTATAATTTATGTAGGTTGTGGTTACAGTCAGGGGATTAGGTAGGAGGTATTATCTTGAAGAGAATGTACGATTTGGGTATTGTGTGAGTGAGGTGATGTGGAGTGAAGGTAGATGGTGATGTTGATTGAAAAGAGTGAGAAGAGGAGTGGCTATATAGAAATTATGCTGGTATTTGAGAGAGGCTTAGTTGGGTATAAAGGTCAGAAACCTGGGTGGGGTGAGAATGGGGGTAGGGGAGCGGAGTGACCCCGAGTGTAGCAAAGGGCGAACAGAGCAGGAAGACCCAAATTCCAGATATGTGCAAGTAAAAAAAAATCAATTGCTCTGAACTATTGGCTTCCTAGTAGTAAATTTGTTTGTCCATTAAGCTATAACATTTGTTATTTTAGATATGAGTTTGACCGCTGTACAATGCACAACAGATAGTTGCAAAAAATGCATTTACAGTATGTACAATTACACCACAAAACAAATAGTTGAAAATAATACACTTACAGCAAGTGGACAAACATACTGTGAGGCATGCAGGGGAGGACTACCTATTTTAAAAATGGTGCCTGTTGGTTTGGAGGTAGAAGTAAACTCACACCTGACATGGGTTGGGTGGGCGGGACCAGAGAAGAACTAGTAAAAAATAAAAGAAAATGGTTGTTACTAAGCAGATATATGGAGGGGAGAGGGACAGGAGTACAATCATTAAGAAAAAGGCAAAAGGATGTTGATAGGCAGATATTTGGAAGAGCCAAATTCCAGGTATGTGCAAGTAAAAATAATCAATTGCTCTGAACTATTGGCTTCTTAGTAATAAATTAATTTGTCCATTAAGCTATAACACTTGTTATTGTAGATATTAATGAGATTGCCTTGGTATGGGCAACTGTGAGCCTAAATAAAATGTATAAGTCTAACACGGTCCGTGTAAGACAGTAGAGGGCATGTCCGTAGGCCGAGCCCTGCAAGCGGACACGCCCCCAGAAGTGTAAAAGTGCCCAAAGTAGACACCCACAACAGAGTCCACGGAAATGTGAATAAACACAACACAACACATGCCCCTACAGACTATAAACATAAAAGAAATATAAATGAACATGTTATATATTTTTTTTAAATTGTAAAGATGTTTAACCGTGAGTGCGCTCGTTTATGCGGCGTGCCCGTAGCGCAGCTACAGTTAGCAGTCAGTGGGAAAGCATATAAGAACTAAATATGCAAAATAAGACAAGAAGCAGTAGCGTAGCGGTAGAGATGTTGGCTGAAGAGCAGGCATTCATGGTTCGAGCCCCCACAACACCAATTTTTTTTTTTGCAAAATAAGCAGGAAACAAGTCCCTGACAAATATGTACACATAAAACCACAATTCATGTAAAATGTAATGAAATAGCCCATTTATATTGAAGACATGTGAGGTACCAAAAGAAGAAAAAATGCCAGATGTGCTCATAGCTTAGCTACAGTTTAACAGAGTGAGTGCATGTGCCCGTAGATGAGCAGTGGTTTAACTGGTGCAAAATGCGTGCCCGTAGATGAGCAGTCGTTTAACATGTTGAATCTATGTGCCCCTAGCTGAGCTGAGCGTAATATGTGTGCCGATAGCCAAATGAGGCTTAAAGCAGCGTACCCCATTTGCGCGGAGCTGCGCACCGCGCAAACAAGCTAACCGACGGGCAACGTTGAGCAAGCCGTATCAAAACTGCCTTTACACAGACACACCCCTCAGCATGTCTAGACAGTCATGAAAAATAAAAAGCAGTGGCAAGGTTCGAACCCAGGATACTATACACCATAGTCAAGGTACAGAACCACTAAGCCATGACAGCAGTACCTAGAAATGGAATAATAGCTAATATATAGGAATGAATACAAACTACAGCATGACAATGCAGGTTTACTGAAGTTAATACAATTCCAAAATGGCCAATCACAGATATGTGCAGGAAAAACGGACTATATAAGCCCCATAGGTGGGAATACACAGCATAAACGATTGTAGAACAGACCTGCAGGCAGAATGTCAGGAGTAGGAGAGGGTAGTCGCTTTCGAGCACAGAGGTGGGGTGTTGAGGAGTCCAGGTACATGGCCTGGCTCCTAGTCCACAATCATGAGGCCCAACTCATGCAGGGCCAGGTCCTCTGGGGAGCATACAGGGCTGAGGCATGGGACCGGTTGGCTCATGAACTCACCAGTGCCACAGGGATTCCAAGGACAGGTGAGCAGGTCCGTCACCACCATGCGGACCTGAAGAGATGCAAGCAGGACCAACTGAACCTTTGGATCCAGGAGGCCCGGCAAACACCCAACGCCCCACCACTGAGTAAGTAACATTTAATTATGTATGTATAAAGTTAAACTAGCTGATATTATGGAGATGTGTATTCCAATATTACTTCATTTATATTACAGCTGCAGGTGTCCATTCTGTGAACCGCAGAGCCTATGGCGATAGGCTGGTGCGGTTGCACCACCAGGCAGGTCAGTAATCCACTACCAGTAACTGTAAAGAAATATAAAAGTATGACAGTCAGCAAAAGAGTGCAGTGTAGTCAGTAAGGAATAAAATCTGCAAGTAACAGTGTGAAAGTGTATGCAAGTATTGCTTGATTACAACAGTTTTCAGCCTGTAAGTTTAAGCTAAACATGAAACTGTCCGACATATATCCTGAAATAAAAATGCCCTGCCTGTAAGAAAATAGTACACAACCTGCAGCAGGCTGAAAAGTATAGCTGCAGAAGATGATAAATCACATGTGTGAAATATATCCCTGTGGAAATACTGAAACATGACAGAAGTGAGACTGCTGGAAAGGATTGTAATAACTACTGTTAAAACATGTCAATAAAGCCTAGAAGTGCCATCCTGAATAGTAAAATGAAAGCAAGTGAGAGAGTGTGAGAAAGTGCCATGAATCCAGCAATACAGTAGTAATAACCCCTGAATAAAGTATACTGCAGTCAAGACAGAATGAAATGCATGTCAGATTCAAAACCAAACAGCTAAATCTGTTCAAAGTGTTGCTGCATCTGGAATGTGTATCCCAAAATCAGGATATGTTGCTCTCAGTCTGCAATATGCAGATAGGATATTTGTCTGATATACCAAACATCCACACTTGTCTACAGCCATATAAAGCAAATGTAGCCTTGATGTAGCTGAACAAAGCTAGATATGAATGTGTATGAAGAACCATAAAATGTATATTGATGTTGCATTAACAGTCCTATCACCAAGTTGAAATAGTTAACATATAGGAAACTGTAGTTAGAACAGTAGTGTGTATATAACTGTAGCTATTAGAAATGTACAGCATATGTATTGTTATTCGAAGGTGTTAATATTACTTTCTTCACCCCACCCTATAACTACATATAACCCATTCCACATGAAAATGGTATGTGCAATCACAATTAACACCCCTGGACGTTTGTCCTGTTGGGGCATATATATTTGCATGTCTGTTGATGCATCTACCCTGTTCATACATCCACACCTGATGGCCTGTTGCCATCAATTAACCCTGCATGTTGTTGGACTGTGTATTTCTGTTCAAATTATGCATGTGTTTTGCACGCTGTTCAATGGTGTGAATATCTGGGTGTTTGGTTAATGGGAATACTAATGCATGCTGTTACAACTAATTGTAAATGGTATTATATGTCACTAACCCAAACTGTCATGACATGATGCAAAACATAGTACGACAGGGAAGGCGGGTTCCAGCGGACCCACCTCTCCCACCTCAGCTGGCGAGTGCACCTGGCACTAGTGCCGAGTCCGGACCCTCCTCCGGTGGCCCTGTGTCACCTGTGGGTGGAAGCGCTGCAGGGGATGGGGCTCACCCCCCCTCTGCAAGTGTGGCCGGAGGAGATCCACCACTCACCCTCCGTAGCGTCCGGACTGTGGTGCGTAGGGAGATTCGGGACTCTGTCCTTGAGCCCCTACGCCAGCTCGAGGCACGGGTGGTGCAACTAACGGGCATGCCTGTTGCCCCGCCTACACAGCCCCCAGCACAGCCCCATCCTGGGCAGTGAAAGAACAGTGGCAACTGCCTATGGGTGGGGATATCAGTTCCACTGTTGCCATCTGTGGGCTCATGGGCTCTGGATATCTAAACCTCCGTCCCCGTCAATTGTGTAACCCCCCCACATGTGTCATACACCACCCCTGTATGCGTCTTGTTTGTCTTGTCTGTTAACCTACCCAACCTACCTCCCCAGCTGTACCGACTACCTTCACCTGACATACCACTCTCACCTGAAAAAAAAAAAAAAAAAAGGGCACTCTGTACCCACAAAAAAATTATGCCCCATACATAGCTGCCCATTCCGCACACATGTCTACTGGACATGGAACCTATAAATTCCAATTGGCTGTACAACAAGTATTATTGTTGTCCTGACACCTCTCTCAGGGGTGGAAGGTTTCAAATGTCACACCAAATTACATATATATGCACAACTGTTGCTGATGAAGAAATGGGCAGCTATGGGCCTTACCTACATCCCTCCTGCACATCCCAAGCTTGTTTCCCTACTGTCTTACCCTCTTTGTGACCCCTTTTTCACCACTTTCCTGTCTCCCCATTTTTCTTTTCTTTCAAGGAAAATAGTGCGGGTGTGCGCAAGAGTAAGCACGTTTAAGTGGTTGTAATCAGGTGTGCGCTTGTGTGCGCGGAGCTAACCGCCAGTGCGCATGCGTGAGCTCTGCGCAAACCAGCGCTAACCCGGTTACAACTGCTTAAAAGTGCCTTAGTCACTTTGATTGACAGGTCCTGTACACAGTTCAAAAGCAAAATAAAATCTCACTGTGAGTCCTGAACCCAGGACCTTGGCAACTGTAGTCTGCATGACTTACCACTAAGCCATGACTCTTATACAAGAACATTGTGCTAAAGTAAATATATCATGTAACAGTAGGAATGAATGTAAAGGGAATATAGATGTGTAGTACACAAAGCATGACATTTAGAATTACTAACAAAACTGGTGGATTTCCATAATAGTAGTGTGTGAACAGAAACAGCCATGCTAGTTGGAAGCTAGTAGGTAATAATGTCACTATAGCACCTTGCAAGACACACACATACTCACAGCAGGATAAGCACTGCCCATACCCCACAACCTCTTACAGGAACACATCTGGACCAAGTAATAAAATATGTGGAGCAAAGGCCCAAAACCAGGGACACATTACAAATAATGTTACAACAAATGCAGACAGTTCAGAAAGTAACAGGGTCTACACTTTGTGGGATGTTTGGAAGGGTATGCAGTCTGGAACTTGAATGTTTGTCACCATATTCTGACTTGAGCCCAGAGTGACTTGCCAGAAAAGGTGTGCATGAGATATTGACCAAATTATGAGGCAGAAATGTGGACAACCTGCAAATATCTGTACACATGACGGGTCCAACACCACCATATTTGAATAGTTAAGAGCCTAGACATAGCAACAGTGAATGACTTACAGGGATGCCCCACAGACCCCATGTGAAATGTACAAACAGTAGGCGGAAAGGTGTAACACATGCAATGGTAACTATGGAGTCCGGAAAGTATTCACCACTTGCATGGCAGAAAAAGTGTAGTAATACATATGCTCATGCTAACCCACAGTCACAACTGCAGCATACCAGACATTTTAATGGGTGTACCCCACTGATATGTACCATTCCATGAGGCACATAACAGATGAACCTGAAAGTCTCTGGGGCCTGCTCAGCAGCATACTCAAATACCCTAATAGATGTCAAGGCCCACACCATGGCCAGACCACACTGCATGCTGTAACACCCTAGCAGATATAGCATGCATTCCAAGGTGTGAATGTACATGGAAAATAGGAAAGCTACAGCAGCACACTACAGTCAAGACAGCTAGCAGGCATACAAGTAGTGACTGTAAAGGGCAACTATTGAAGCCTTAGCAACAGAGTGCAAGCAAAAGTGAAAGGAAAGCACACACACACACACACACACACACATTAACAGTAGTAGTAGTTGTAGGTGTCAGTGTACATACACAGTTAGTACAGGAAACTGGGGAAATGAATGGAGTAATGTTAATCTACAACACACCTGGAAATATGAGAGAGATACCAACCTTTACACTCACAGAACATTGTCCACAGCATAACAGCATGGTCCCTGCCCTTAACATCTGAAAGGGCTATGCCTATCTCACACACCTTTTTATAGCACTGTTCTGAAATCACAGTGAGAACTGCAATCAGTACACAACTGGCTGCATGCAATTAGCAAATGCTGGCTAACAATTGGTGCAGAGGCCATCACATGGGCATATGCAGATACCTACAAAAGTATGCTGTACTCCATGTCCACGCATGCAATACTTTCATTGCACCCTGAGAAGGACGTGAGAGACAGAGAGAGAGAGAGAGAGAGAGAGACAGAGACAGAGACAGAGAAAACTGCAATTAAGCAGACAGAAACAAATTGTTCAGCAACAGCTGAACAAATGGGAAGTGGAGCAGCAGGACAGAGAACCAGACGGCAACACAAGCAGCTGTGACAAACACAGGCAATGTAAAGTAATACTATAAAGGTCTACATAATGTGAACCCTCCATATGTGTCATTGGTCTGTATCCATATGTATATGAAGATGTGTAAAGGGCAGGGGACATACAGCAACTATCAGTGAAGGCTGTACATACATTTGTATGTGAGAGCATCTATGTGCACATATCAATGTTGTTTGATTGTAGGTTGTAGTGCCATGTACAAAGTAGGTTACACAGTTATGTATGTTTAGCAGTATGTTAGTGTGTGTATACAGTATGGTAGACAAATATGTTGATATACCTGTCTAACATATGGATATGTATGTATGTCAACATATGTATGTGTATATATATATATATATATATATATATATATATATATATATATATATATATATATATATATATATATATATATGATATGCATATATGTATACATACATAGAGAGAGAGATGTAGGAATACATAGACAGATGTAGATAGAATATTGTACAAACATATCTATGTAATGCACACATACAGATATAGATATATGTAGATACATATACATAGACAGACTGATCTGACTACCTACAGGTATGACTGTATATGACGACCTGCAACACAGCCTGTCCCACCCCTCTGTCACTCACACCCCCTCTGTGCCCCCCCCTCCACATCTGTAGCAATATATGTACATCAATATATATATGTGTATATGTATACGGATATATATATATATATATATATATATATACATATAGATATATCTATATACATATACATATATATATATATATATATATATATATATAGAGAGAGAGAGAGAGAGATGTATATAAATTCTGAGTAAGGCACATGTGTACAGATGTATTGCAACAGGTGCCTGGTGACAAAGGCATGGAGTGAACACCAGTGTCAAATCCGGAGTACCATACCACATTCCAGATCACCTACACCAGTAACCACCAGATATGTGATTAGCTGCCCACCACTGCATGTGTCAGGGGTGAACAGGGTCATAAATGTGTACAATAGTGGCCCCAATGATATTCACAGTGGCACACTATCCCTGGAATACCTGCACATGGTATGTGTCAGCGGACATGGTGAGTCAGCTATGGACATGTAGGTCGGTGTACCCCTCCACACCACATAATGGATGCCATGGTATGGACCTCACATGACAGCTACAGATATGGAGAAGGACACAGTGACATGTACAACACTGTGACAATGCACTCAAACACATTACCAATGCACAGTGACTGACAACACCACAGAGTACACATATGCTACCCACATAGAGGTTACCACTCCCGGATTTACATATGGAAGTCACACCCATGACAGATGTCCAACAACCATAGTAACACCTCACACCATCCACAACCTAAATGTCTGCTGTGTTGTCCGTGCCACTGCAATAGAGTGCACATGTGGAGGTAAGAGTTCCTACCCACAGATAAGACATACCCTGCAATAAACCACACAGTGTTAAGAAGCAAGACTCCCCATGAGTACATGTCACACATACCCCTGCTGAATGTTAGTCAGATAGGTAATATGCCATATGAGTCACCTGTGTAACTGTGTGACAGCAGCAGGTACCATCACACCACATGTGTCACAATGGTCAGGGTAGCAGAACAGTACGCTGCTGTAGACCCAGGGGCAATAGCATATTGTATAGTATTGTATTATAATGTAATGTATTGTGTTGTATTGTATTGGTATGTTGAGATGCCTCCTTCATGGAGTGGAACCACTGCTGCTGTGTGCCAGTGTACAGGTACATATCCTGTAGTCAGGCTAGTGTTACATAGCACTTCTATATGTGTGTTTAGCTCCTGTCAGAGTTTATGTAGCATGCAACTGGGGATACCATCAGGTCCCATCCATGTTGTGTATTCTGTTGTCCTGCGGGTGTCTCTCACCTGGACATCTGTGATGACAGGGAGGTTACAGTCAGCTGGGATAACTATGCCTTATTTCGGGGGAGAGGGCGGGGTGACACCTGCACTGAACCTGTCTGCCACAATGTTGTCGATATCTGTGGTGTCAGTGGAATATTTGTTGTTGTGTACTACCTATGGGCATAGAGGATGGCTCCTGACAAGGTTGCTAACATAACTGAAGAAGGCCTTCTGGTTATCTGTAGTGTCACTCTTGATTTACCTCTCAAAGTTGCCCATGTATTTTGTATGATGGAAAATAGATCCTAACCAGTGCTGCTCAGACATGCCCTCCGTTTAGTGAATTATGCTCTGTCTTGCAGTAGCTTCCATCTTCTGTAATACAATCTGTCTATGGCTTAGGTCCACCAGACAGGATGCTGTCCCTTTGTGGAGAGTGTCTTGGTCATATATGGGATTGCATGATCCATGCATTCTCGGAGATGTCTGTAGAAAGCAATTGTGTAGGGGTCAGCATTGTGGGTTGTATCTGCCACTGGCCCAGTGGGCTGAAAGGATACCATATCACTGTTACAAAGTGTAAAGTTTGTATCTGTAATGTTATGCACTATAGTCGTTTGTGCTGGTCGTGGAGGTGGGATATGTATATCCAGGGCAATCAGTGTGTGGTCAGCTCACAGTAGTTGATGTAGGCCATACAGTACCTAGATACAAACCCCCAGAGTGAGGAGGTGCTCTTGACCTGAATCAGTGTTCTGACTGCTGGGGTTTGGTAGTATGTCGTATGGAGTCTGCCAGGTACTGTTGCACAGTTGCTGGCTGAGCACTGATACCTGGCCATCTACATGTGTATCCACCAATAGACAGACAGATGCTACATATGTGAGATATGTTGTATCATAACAGTCGAGTAGCATGTGTAGTATGTGTGCCAAATTCTGCTGACATATATTGCTGATACCAGGTTATTTTCTTTCTCAGGTACATGGCCCACCCGCTGAATCCCACCTACTCCACAGCTGAGGATGAGGAGATACACCAGAGCCTGGTGCGGGATTATGCAATACTCTTTTCCCGCACCAGCCAGAATCAGCAGGAGAGGGCTGCACTGTGGCAAGACCTTGTCCGTCGGGTAAATGACATAGGCACGCATAATAGGACATATGAGCAGGTACGACATCACTGCAGTGATTTAATCAGACATGTCCGTCAGCGTGCATCAGATATCCACAGGCAACAGGTCGCCACAGGTGGTGGGGTGGCTACACATCCCCCACTCACCAGACTGGAGGGACTACTCATGAGTGTAGTGGCTCCAGTCCGCCAGCAACAACAGCAGCAGACATGCATTATGATGGAGGCTGGAGCCACACAGCAGCAAGACAGTGAACGTGCAGGTAATATGCCATATGTATAGTTGACTGTTGTGTACACTGGTAGTTAATGCATGTGTGAGGTGTGTCCTTGGTTTGTAGCTGTCACCATAGTATTTAATGTGCAAGTGTGATATCCTCAATATTAGCTGCTGACCTGTGAAAGGTGACTGTTGTACTCCTGACCTGTATCATACTCAGTAACAATGGCACAGTTGTGCCCACTGACATTAGTTTCTTCACGTCTGCAGGACCCTCTGGTATAACAGCAATGCAGCCTATCCATGCTGGTGAGTGTGTATTAACAATTCCTGTAATAGTGTTGATAGTAATAGTACTATTTGGCTCACTTAGTAGTGCTCTTTGTATGCATGTAGGTGTGTCTGTGTCTGTGTGTTGATATCACGCATACTGAGTACTGTACAATTGTGTGAAACTGTGTGCATGTGTGCATGTGTGCATGTGTGCACCTGTGCATAAGTGCATGTGTGCACCTGTGCATGTGTGCATGTGTGCACCTGTGCATGTGTGCATGTGTGCATGTGTGCATGTGTGCATGTGTGCACCTGTGCATGTGTGCTTGTGTGCACCTGTGCATGTGTGCATGTGTGCACCTGTGCATGTGTGCATGTGTGCACCTGTGCATGTGTGCATGTGTGCACCTGTGCACCTGTGCATGTGTGCATGTGTGCATGTGTGCATGTGTGCATGTGTGCACCTGTGCATGTGTGCATCGCTGGTAATGTGTAGACATTGTAAACTGTGTTTCCTGTTTCCTTCCCACAGGTTCTGTTGCTGCCCTGGTGTCATGTAGCAGGGAACCTGAGTCAAGTGCCGTGGGTACTGATAATGATGACATCTGTGTAATGGCACAGGAAGGTATGCCAGGGTCCGCCATTGGTCAGCCGATTGACAGTACACAGCTGTCGACCCCATCAATGTGCACAGTTATCCTGCCAATACACCCTTTGTCACCACTGTCCCTAGGTGATGGACAGCATACAGTGGGCATTGACCAGGGTAATGTGGTATCTGTGGCACATGCCTACCCACACAGCAGCCATGGGCATGGCCCAGAGATGGTACCACACAGACAGATGTCCAGGGGTTCTCGTGGGAGCATCCATGGGCGTACTGCCCCTGTCAGACGTGCCCACAGAGGTCTTACAACCTCAGCTATGTTTTGGACTGTCATGCAGGCACAGTCACGTATGGAACGGTACACCAGACAGGGTCTGAGGGAGCTGGCAGCATGTCGCACAGCCATGACTGACAGTATGCGTGACATTGAGGCTGCCATCCGTGATTTCACCGATGTCATAGACAGACGTTGTGGGGACATATTAGACCGGTTCCACAACTACATGTCCATGAGCCAGGGCGATGGTGGGCGGTTGAGGCGTCGACGTGGCCGTATGCCAGCAACAGCAGCAGCTGGCAGTCGCCGGGACAACAGGGCGCTGCCGCCCGTAGTGCCAGCAGCAGCCCCAGCAATGCTGGGTCTGTGCTGTCATCAGACCGCCCCAGGAGACCATGTGCACGTGGCTCTGGCCAGGCCCGACAGGGACCTGTGTCCAGTCAACGAACACCTGCTTCTGATGACAGTACCCAGTCTGGGTTGGTACCGGATATGGTCCGTAGCACCCCTGCAAGGCACAGGTACCGTGTCCATGGCCAGAGACACTGATCTGTATGACCTGGCAGGTACAGTCTGTGGCTGTCCACAAACACCAGTATATGGCAGCCATGAGGTGGAACTGTGTGCATCCATACACACATGCAAATTGACAACACCTAGGGCTACCGCATACACGCACACACTGCATCAACATTGCCCCACCTTCTACTGCTGTCCCTCACCAACACACATACACATACATGTCAATTGGTGGTATGGGTGGCTGACTCAGGCATACCAGGTTCACACCCTGTGCATATGATGAAACTGTGCCACCTCCTGCAATTTGTAACAACTGTGCAGGTACAGGTTAACATGTTGCTGATGCACAGGGTGACCACATAGATGTGTAGTAATAGTATCATGTTGTTAACAGTACTGTGTGCTGAATTAATTGTGGGTATATCACAGCATGCCTGATGCAGTAAGTGTGTGATTGTCATGTCCTGTTGTCTACACCCATGGTAAGTACCATAGTGTATCATCTGCACATGTTGGCATACTGGTGGTAATGATGTCAACAGAAGGCTACATACATAGGTAGCACAGGGGATAGGGTAATGAATGTAGTAATACACAATGATGGACATGTAAATTGCAAGTGGCATGTTGCCCACACTAGACTCTGCATTGCAGATGTTTGAGGATGTTGATATGTGTGCAGTACTACATGACTGGTACAGGACACACAGGAGCACCCTAGCACTGCATGCTCACATCTCATACCATGCTAGACAGCCCCAACACACATAACTAACTGTCACAGGAGGGAGAGTCCCCATATATGTCAGGGATACTGTGGTGGCAGGCCAGGGAGCATACATCCTACTAAGTATGGAACCACTGAGTGAAGGCTCAGTGTCTGTTATTTGACATGTGTATTACTGCAGGTATGAGCACATGGGTTTCTATCCAGTTATTGTACATCCTGACAGTACATGGTCTGTACACTTGTGTGCACTGAGACTGGACCCTAGCCATCTGACCCGTGTATTTCCATGTACATGTGCATAGTGCCTGCATATTTGCAGTGTTACCTACTGGAACTGGTACAGCTTGTTTGTTGTACAATGGACTACATGCAGCCCTGTGTACTGTAACTTTGTTTGCATGCATGTTTGCTTGCAATTACCCTGGAATACTGATCACACCTGCAATGCATAGTTATAGAGCTTCTGTGGACTCCTAGTGCCATCTGCATAGCCTACTATATGTATGTCCACGTCCCACTTGACAGGATGTCACTGTTTGTACTGTTCACATGTACATTGCCTGTGACACAGTGCATATGACCTACCTGGCATGTGTCCACGTGAGCAGTCATATATGCTACTGCTAACTAATCACAGGCACTACACCTTCACACATTCATCTTCTGTTGAACTACCTGCTTTGCTAGGGATGACCTGCACCTGTCACCCCTGGGCTTTCAGATATTGGCAAAGGCTCTTGCTACCCCCATAGTGCCTATGTTAGGCAGGGCTCAAATGACAAACCCACCTTCATAGGTATCACAAGGGATAAGAAACTAAGAGCAATGCTACCCAACGCCAGAAGTCTAAACCTCCAGATGCATGCACCCAAAACACTCCTTGGCATGGAAAACATCGATATCTGTGCAGTAACAGATGCCTGGTTCAGGGCTACTGAGAGCACACCAGCACTACCGGGTTTAACCGGTTGATTGCTTTGAGACAGTCACCAAGCCCATTGGGGAGGGGAAGGTGGTTCACACAGCCTACCTGGACCTTGCAAAGCCTTCACAACAATACCCCACTTGGGCATTCTAGAGAAGCTCACCAGCTTAAATATAAGCCCCTATGTCACTAGATGGATTGCACAGTGGCTCAAGGACAGAACCCACATGGTTAGCATTGCTGGAGCCATGCCAGACCCCACAACAGTTACGGGTTGTGTCCCACAAGGCTCAGTCCTGGGACCCTCTTGTTTGGTATATATTTATTGGAGGTACAGGCCAACACGGACGGACTGTGGCTGTCCAAATATGCAGATGACTGCAAACTGGCCACCATAATCGACTCTCCAGCTGACACAAGCATCTTCCAAAGGGGCATCATAGCAACAGACAACTTGTGCCAGAGACATGGCCTTCTGCTGAACAGTGTTTAGAAAGGGGAATGTGCATCCTGTAGTCTGTTCACCTAGTTGCCAAAAGGGACATTGTCCTCACACACACTAACCCCCCTCAGCCAAAAACACACACTTGCCAATTGCAGGATTCAAACTCCTATCTGACTATGTTATGACACTTGAGACGGACGCATTAGCAGAACACACTATTTGCATTACTGGAAGTGTTTTCTTCTCCTGCTATACTTATAGAGTGCTGACATCATCAGTGTTTAGAAAAGGGAATGAGCATCCTGTAGTCTGTTCACCTAGTTGCCAAAAGGGACATTACCTTCACACACACTAACCCCCCTCAGACAGGCACACACTTATCATGCGCAGGATTCAAACCCCTACCTACCATTAGCAGAGCGCGCTATTCGCATTACTGGGTGTATTCCCTTCTCCTGCTGTACTTATAGAGTGCTGACATCATCAGTGTTTAGAAAAGGGAATGAGCATCCTGTAGTCTGTTCACCTAGTTGCCAAAAGGGACATTGTCCTCACACACACTAACCCCCCTCAGCCAAAAACACACACTTGCCAATTGCAGGATTCAAACCACTATCTGACGACACTTGAGACAGATGCATTAGTAGAGAACACTATTTGCATTACAGGGAGTTTTCCCTTCTCCTGCTATACTTATAGAGTGCTGACATCATCAGTGTTTAGAAAAGGGAATGTGCAGCCTGTAGTGTGTTTTCCTAGTTGCCAAAAGGGACATTTCCTTCACACACACCCCCTTCAGACAAGGACACACACTTGCCATTCGCAAGATTCAAACCCCTACCTAACGATGTTATGACACTTGAGACGGACGCATTAGCGGAGCACGCTATCTGCATTACTGGGAGTTTTCCCTTCTCCTGCTGTACTTATAGAGTGCTGACATCATCAGTGTTTAGAAAAGGGAATGAGCATCCTGTAGTCTGTTCACCTAGTTGCCAAAAGGGACATTGCCCTCACACACACTAACCCCCCTCAGCCAAAAACACACACTTGCCAATTGCAGGATTCAAACCCCTATCGGACTATGTTATGACACTTGAGACAGATACACTAGCAGAGCACGCTATTCACATTAGTGGAAGTTTTTCCTTCTCCTGCTTTACTTATAGAGTGCTGACATCATCAGTGTTTAGAAAAGGGAATGTGCATCCTGTAGTGTGTTTTCCTAGTTGCCAAAAGGGACATTTCCCTCACACACACAAACTTGCCATTCGCAGGATTCAAACCCCTACCTAACTATGTTTTGACACTTCAGACGGATGCATTAGCAGAGTGCGCTATTCGCATTACTGGGAGGGTTTATTTCTCCTGCTGTACTTATAGGGTGCTGCATCATCGGTGTTTAGAAAGGGAATGTGCATCCTGTAGTGTGTTTTCCTTGTTGCCAAAAGGGACATTTCTCTCACACACGCAAGCCCCCCTCAGACACACACACTTGCATTCGTAGGATTCAAATCCCTACCTAACTATGTTATGACACTTGAGATGGGCGCATTAGCAGAGCGCGCTATTCGCATTACTGGGAGGTTTCTTTTCTCCTGCTGTACTTATAGGGTGCTGACATCATCGGTGTTTAGAAAGGGAATGTGCATCCTGTAGTGTGTTTTCCTAGTTGCCAAAAGGGACATTTCTCTTCCACAGACTTACACACACACCAACCCCACTCACACACACACACACTGAGCATTTGAAACCCCTACCTAACTATGTTATGACACTTGAGACGGATGCATTAGCAGAGCGCGCTATTCGGATTACTGGAAAGTTTCTTTTCTCCTGCTGTACTTATAGGGTGCTGACATCATCTGTGTTTAGAAAGGGGAATGTGCATCCTGTGTGGAGGCAGACACCAAGCACACTCTGGCTAAGCTGTCATTCCCTAGGGCAAACGGCCTAGTGCTGACCTCTACACCCATATGTTTAATTGTCAAATGCACATTATTTGTTGCTGATAGACTGTTTGCACATCTTTATTGCCATAGCATTCCCTGTTTGTATGAACAACTTGTGCATCTGTGGAAGATGTTTGCATATGGGAGGGATCCACTATATCACGTATGTCTCTGTAGTCATTTAACTGTGTGCACTGGGCAGACTGCTGTAATGTGGTTGGTTCCTGGAATAACACATAACAATACCAGATATGTGTGTCCAACTGCTAAACCGAGATTTGGCCTAAGTGTGTGAGCATGCCCAGTTCAGCCTTCCCATGGCATGTTGTCAAAGTGTGTGAGCATGCCCAGTGTGAGCATTCCATATGTTGGACTCTGCAGCCCACCACATTTGTGGATGAGTGTGAACGTCAACAACTATCACCCGTTTATGGTTGTGTGTTGTGTGTCATGTTGTGTAGTTACTGTACAACTGCTTTGTGTGTGAACACAACAGGATTATACTGTGCCTGCAGAGTTTGCATGGGATACTTTGCATACAGTTGTCAACATCCTTTCACACTGACCTAACACTGTAGTACTGTATAGTGTACTGGTAGTACTTTGACTGTGGTGGACAGTATCCTGGGCTTTACTGCTATCACTGCTTTACATTTCGATAGTGGGCACAACAGCCTGGTTAGGGGCCAGTTGTGTACATCTGACCATGTTGCATTCTGTTCAGATATGAACTACTTAAACCAGGCTTGTCCAACATTGGTAGTGTATTCCACAACATAGGTGCACATTTGCAAACACTAGCGATGTGCCCTAGTCCATGTCTAATGCTAGTTGGAGAGTGTGTTTGTCCTTCAACACACATTGTAAGTGGAGTTTGCCATGACATATGTCATGGTTAGTATACTGTGCCTCTGTCTACCTGTGACATGACAGTGATACCCAGGATAAATCTACCATCTCCCATCCACTCATCAGGATTCCTACTGAGGAAGATTGATAAGTGACTCTATGGGTAGCCTGTGCTGGGGGTTCACTCATGGGTGGGAGTGGCTTCTGTGTTATGGATCACGCAGTACAGCTTGTCCTATGTAAGTCAGTGCTGGGGTTCAGGTCTCTCATGTGCATAGCTCACTGCCATTCAGATTGTACAAGGTGCAGCATGTTTATTGATGCCGGCAACACAGGCAACACATGGCATCTGTGCAAGCTCTTTGATACTCCTGATGAGGTACTGTTGGGGACTTTACGGTTGATGGAGGTGTCTGCTGAGGTACATCCCACAGGGGCTATTGTAGTCAATTGTACCGCTGATGAAGGATGACTGCAGAGCCACAATGACCTCCCCTTATCTAGATCTGACAGCCTTCATGATTAGGTGGGTATGTGGTATGTTTCTGTAAACACTACAGCACATGTTTGTCCAATGCAGGATATCTATCACCTTGTGTCCCCAGGTCTCTCACTGCATGTTAACTACATAATGGGTTAACACCTATGTGGTAATTGGTGGGCACTTACTGTATATCCACGGGGGTTGACTATACACGTTTCTGCACTTAGCTTGCTGACATGGCTATGGCACCAGTTGTCTGTTTCTATGTGGCCCTTTTGTGGGATGCTTGTGTCAGCTGGTGGATCATATGTGGTGAGCAGTTTGTAGTCCTCTGCAAACATGTTCGGACACAGTCCTTCCATGTTTGCCTGTACCTATGGGACATATATACCAGACGAGGGAGATCCCAGGACAAAGCCTTGTGGGATGCCAGTTATATCTGGTTTGTAGTCTGACATGGCTGCAGCATGTCTGACCATGTCTGTTCTGTCCTTGGTCTGGTTTGCAACCCCTCTACTGACATGTGGGTTTATATTTAAGCTGGTGAGCCTATCTATAATGAACATGTAGGGTATTGTATAGAAGCCTTTGCAAGGTCCAGCTACACTGTGTGGAGCACATTGCCCTCATCAATGACCTTAATGACTGTTTCAATTGAGTCAAACATGGTTAGGGGCAGGATCTGCACTTGAGAAGGCCACACTGGGTTGGGTCCAGTGTCAGTAGGTCCCCAGTATCTTTATGTCTGTGGTACATGCTGATCCTTTCCATAGCTGTGCAAACCGAGCTTCTCAGGATTCTGGGGTAGTAGTGTTCAGTATCTATTCAGGCAACACCTTTGTTGAGAAGGACCACTGTTGTTGTACACTGCTCTTTGGGTACATATTCTGTGGTAAGGCTGACATTGAGCAGTAGTGTGGTTTGGCATTCCATTCATCTTGGAGTCCATGTTGCACTAAGCCCAGGACACCATCTCATACCATTGCTGCTGTGTGTTTTGCTTTGTAGATGTTGGCTGTTACCTCAGCATCTGCAATGTCAGGGGGCCAGCAGTCTGCTGGGATAGATATTCTGCATTCGGGGGGGGGGGGGGGGTTTGCACTGCACCTGTCAAGATGTATGTTGGCAATATGTGTGTGTGTTTGTGATATTTGTGTGATTCAGGGCATATCTGTGAATTCCCAACATGGTTCCTACCATCAGTTGTGAAAGCCTTGGGATTATCCTTAGTGTCCTGTACAATTTGTATCTTCATAGGTTCATAGGTTCATACTAGGCTATCCACCCTGGGCATTTGTTAGCCTAGCCAGAGTGTGTGTGGCTTTTGACACCCCTTGCTATGTGAATATTATGGCCATTTATGATTTGCTTTGCTGTGCCTCTGTCTGGACATGACACAGTGAAGACCCCCAGTGTAACTCTACAATCATCCATCCACTTGGCAAGATTCCTGTTGAAGAGTGTCAGTGAGGGGCTCTGCCTAACATGGAGTGGGATTCTGGTCCAGGGTGTGGGGAGCCTCTTGATTATGTATCTGTCCCACCAGCACATCCTGTTTCATTATTTGTTGAGGTTGACATCTCTCACTCTCACAGCTCCGATGGATTTGAGTTTTCTGGGGTGGAGCATGTCCATTACTCCTGTGTTGGGCATGGCCTCCTACAACAGGCATGCAATGCCTCTGTGTAGGCAGTATGTGACTGGATTCAGCTGGGGAGTCTACATCCAGGCAGCATATGACATATATATGAGACCCTTTATCCTCTTGGTGAGGTACCTTTGAGGTCTTTCTAACTGCTGCAGGTGTCAGGTAAGGTACATCCCATATGAGGCATTGTACTAGATTATGGGTGTGATTAGAGAAAAGTATAGGGGCACAATGACCTCTGTTGCCGTAGATGTGACTCCTTTCCTGATACGGTGTCAAATGTCGACAGTCTTCCTAGCCACATTGGCAATCTGGGTGTCACATAACAGGTTACTGTCCACTTGTGTCCCTAGGTCCCTGGTTACTCCTTCCATACATAATGGTTTACCACCTATGTGGTAATTTGTGGTACCTTGTTTGGTATTTGGTGGGACATTCATACTGTCCAGTGTCTTCAGGACGGCTGGGTGGGGTTATTGTGTGTGAGAGTGCGGTCTGTAGCATGCTACAGACTGCACAGCAGTCTTGCCTACAGTTAGTTGCACATGGGTGAACTCCAATGCCTTGTGCATTGCCAGTTACCTGGACATATGGGTGTCTGTGCTGACTATGGATACTCACCCTCCTTTTATGTTTTGTTCCAGGTTTTGGGGCCATGACACATGATACGTGGTATAACCTGGTAGTGCTGGTGTGCTGTCAGGAGGCTTGCAGCAGGTTTCTGTCACTGCACAGACATCGATGTTCTCCATTCTGGGGATGGCCTCGGGAGCATGCATATTGGGGTGTACACATCTGGCATTGGTCAGCATTTCCCATATGTTTCTTCCCACTTATGTTTTCTAGGGTGGTGGGTCAGTCTTTTCAGCCTTGCCTACAAAAGGCTCTATGGAGGTGGCAAAGGCCTTATCCAATATTCAGACGCCCAGGGGTAACAGGTGCAGGCCATCCCAAGGACAGCTGCATGGCTTGTCAAGCATGACATCCCAAGCAGACAGACATTGGATCCCCTTGGAATGACACCAGTAAGTGTGCCACTTGCTATGACTGATCATTCCGTGTTTGTACTGTGGCATTATTCTTGGTAAGGGTAGGATGCTGCGAACGGTGAGTGTCATACCGGCCTGGACTACATAATCAGATAGCTCATCTATGTCTCTTTTCATGTAGTCTAGGGCGGTACATCTCAGGTCATTCACACCAGCATGGACTATGACTGCATCATATTTCTACTTGCTTTGGAGTGACCTACATACTTCTGTTATGTGGCATATTGTGGCAGCCTACAGGCAGCTTACTGTACCCTTTCCCTTGTTCAGTCTGGTGCGGGACAGCAGTGTGTCTGACTATGGAGTCACCTATTACAACTGTATCAGGCATGTTGTTTCACCTTCTGGCCTGTGACTGTTTGACACACCAGCTTTGTGTGCTATGTGTTGCATGTGCTATGTTTGGAGGCTGTTTGATTGGGTGTCTGCTTTAGAGGCCTCTGTTGGTGTGCTGTGTTTGTAATTTGTGCCTCCGGGAATGTTTTTCTGTGTTTATGTGTTTGGTTTGCAGTTGTGATAGGTCTATGTGGGACTGTGTTTGTGGTGTGTGTGGTTACCTTCTCCTACTGACTTGTTTTGGGAGTACTGAGTTGAGGGAGCTCAGCCTCCAGTTTGGATGGATGGTTGCATCTCTCACATATATTTGTATTTCTTGGGTGGAGTTGGGGGTTGTCTGTGTACTTGGGGCAGGTGTAACACTGCCTCAGGATTCACAGATTCCACTTGTTGTGGCTGGCCTTAGTGGATTGCATGTGTGAACAGATTTTATTGCCATACTACTGATCAGTGATTACTTCATTGTTCATGTTTGCTCTATCATGTAGTAGCTTCCTCATTCTCTTGCATGTTTTGGTTATGGCTGGTGTCCACCATGCCAGATTTAGGCACTGTGTCTTGTTTTAATTTAGGACTGCATAATCCAAGCATTCCTGGCAGTGTTCATGGAATGGCTGTATTACAGGTTCTGAGGTGTGGCCCATATTTTGCACCTGCACGGGACCTTTAATGGATTCCACATCAGTTTGGAGGAGTGCAAATATTGCTTAACACATGTTTTCCACTGTGGTTTTCCGGCCAGGGACTGTGGTCAGGATTTGTATATCCAGTGTGATTACTCTATGGTCTGGTTTTACCAGTGAGCAATACACTTCTCATCTTGACATCCAGTACCCATGTTGCTGATTATCACATCCAGTATGCTTACCCCTCTTGTGGGAGTGGTACGTTGTTCCTGGGCCTTTTGGTTTGTGGATTCTATGAACTTCTGTCCTACACTGTTGGAGCTAGTATAATGCTCCCAGTCTATGTCTGGGTATTTGCAGTCACCCAATATAATGTGGTTTGGAGGACTTGATATATTCATGTATTCCAGCATAGGCTGGATGCAGTTCCTGGTGTTGGGACAGTAGTCTGTAGCAGGCTATAAACTGGGGGGCAGTTTTAGCCACTGTTACTTGAGCATGGCTAGTCCATGCTGCTTTTTGTTGTGGTACCGACATGGGGGTGTGATTATCCTTGACAATTCTTGCTAGTCACCCTCCTTTTGTAGCTTGTTCCAAGTTTTGAGGCTGTACAGCACAGTATGAGGTGTAACCTGGTAGTGTTAGGGTGCTGTTGTGAGCCTTGCCTCAGTTTTCTGTTACAGCACAGTTATCAACATTCTCCATACTGGGTGAGTTTAGACTGCATGCATCTTGCTGTTTCAACTTATCCCTTATCTTATTCTTATCCCTTCTGGTACCTATGGAGATAGGTTTGTGTTTTGAGCCTTACCTATTCAGGGCACACTGTGGGTAACAACAGCCTTTGCCAGTATCCATACGGCCTGCTCTGATAGGTGCACGCCAGTCCTAACAGGTGGTGCATCATGTCATGCTCAGCATGTCATCCCAGACTGGCACACATTGGGTCCCCTTTGACTAACTGCGATACTTCAGTCAATTGTTGCACTTGATCATCTCGTTGTCATGTTGTGGCATGATGCTTGGTGAGGGTAGGATGTTAGTCAGGGTCCTCAGGTGTGCATATAGTACATGGTGTTACATTACTTAACACATAGCATTCATGCCTCAGGTGGTGCTGCAGGGCTGTCTCTGTCGGATGCGCATATTACACTTCCCTGTACATGTTTGAGAGCAGGTTGTGTCACGTTAGGCATCCCTGTTACTATATGAGTGAGTCAGAGAGGGGTATCATTCCCAAGGTTCCTACTGAGCCAATGTATGTGCTATACGTTGCCTCTTTGCCAAGGCCAGGGCATACTGGGCATGCCTCCTTCTGCCTACTGGGGCAGGCTCAGGTTGTTCCTCCTCCGAGTTACGCTCTGCCTGTGATGGCCTTGGCAATGGTGGAGGGCTGTTTGGCCCAGCCCTATGCTGGTCCTGCTGCAGCTGTTTTTGCAAGATCATATTATGTAGCATAGCACATACCATGACAATTTGGGTACATGTAGTTGGTGTGTACTGCAAGGCTCCACCAGATGTGTCCAGACACCGGAACCATGACTTGAGCAGCCCAAACACACGCTCTATTACATTACGTGTTTGTGCGTGTGCCTCATTATGGCATTCCTGTTCAGGTGTGTGTGCGTTTCTGATGGGTGTCATCAGCCACGGCTCCAGTGCATAACCTGCATCCCCCACTAGGTGTCCGTGCGGGATGTCCCCATTGGCAAATGTCTGGTACAGCTGCGTCAAATGCCAGATGTGGGAATCATGGTAGCTCCCAGGACAGCCAGCACACACATTCATTATTATGCCCTGGGCATCACACACGACCTGGCAGTTGATGGAGGGGAAGCCCTTGTGGTTGATGTATGCCCTACCCCACTCACCGGCTGGTGCTTTGATGCATATGTGCGTGCAGTCTATTGCACCCACTACCTCAGGGTATTCCGCTATTTGCTGGAAGAGACGCATATTGCTGGCCAATACCTCACGGGCATTGGGGAAATATACATGATCACCGACATGTGCTGACATGGCATCCAGGAACTGGTGCAGTACCCTGGAGGCTGATGCCTGTGATATCCCCATCATATCACCAGTTGGTCTCTGGAAGGTACCTGTTGCTAGTATTCTTAGGCCAACACATACCTTGGTTTCCACTGGGATGGGTTCCCCTCTGTTGGTTCTGTGTGTGAGGCGTGGCCTGCATAGCTCCACTATTTGCTGCAGGAGGTCTCTGTCCACTCTATAGCGCTCTACTATCTCCAGCTCATGTAACCCGTGGTAGGTGACCCTGGGCCTGTACACTCTTCTCCGTCTCCTCATTGTGGGTTGTCTGGCACCATCTGCATTGTCACCACCCTCAGCAAGTCGCCTATGTCTCATTATGACAGCTATGGCAGCCCCTAACATTTCTGCTCTGAGTTCAGCTTTTTCAGTTTTCACTTCTGATAACTTAACTCCTGTCTTGCAGTGTCTCTTGAGAGAAACATTTTGCACTGCTGTTTGCAGAGGTTTAAGTGCTGGGCTGGGCTAGTATTCTGCCTGTGTAATTGCCTGCATCTAATTGTTTTCATCTGCTAGCTCCAGCAGTATTCCCTGCTAACTTCCTACTACATCTGTTGCTTCATTTTTCCTTTCTGTTTCCTCAGGGTGGAGCCGTGTGCAAACCAGCAGAAACACGCTCACAGTGGCTTACACGCGCGCACACATACTTACACAGTTCAGAATCTGCTTATTCGGTTTTAAACGCTGCACGCGCAAACGGTTTTAAACATCTCCGAACACGCTGGCACATGCTTAGTGTGCCTTACACGCGCGCACACTGCCTTACACAGGCGCACACTGCCTTACTGTGGCGCACATGCGCATACACGTCCAGCAAGAAACTTTGGTGTAGGCAACAGTGTACACCTTCCATTTCTTGACTTTCTCATGTTTACTTAGTGGCACACCTCTTTCCTTGATATCTGTCTGACATCTGTCATGTAACTCTAACTTCCAATGAACTGCATTTCTTTCTACCATTCCCCCCTGTGATGTCACCTATCTCCTACTCTGTTCCTCCCCCTTATGTAACTCTTACACTACTCAGAATGTGATCATTTGCTATGTGACAGTGGAATTCAGTATCCTTACACTCATTTGCATCAGATTGCCTACTAATGCTTAGTTACATCTCTTAGACTCAGCTTCCCCCCTTAGCAACCACTACACGGTGACCATGTTGGTTTTGCTCTGCTGGTCCCTGCATTGACATTCCATGTATTGCATAAAACCTACATTTGTAGGTTTAAAACCTTCGTTTTTATGTTCTATACAGCACAGCCCGTTTGCGGGCTGCGCTGGTTTAAACATCGGCAATCGCCGAAAAAAATTATATTTCCCATATATTTGCATCAGGTTACCTTGCCAATGGCCACATATTTGGCCATTGGCATGCTGCCTGACACATATGCACCCTTTATTTGGAGCTGACATGGCTCCATTGCCATTTTTGCAGAAACGTACTCAGTTGTCAACTGAGTACATTTCTGCAGCTAAAATGGCTCTTACACGGGCTGTTCTGGGCTTCCTGGATCGCTAATCAGCCTCATTTGCATGCTATTTGGCTGCAAGTGAGGTGATTAGCTTATCCACGCCCACTCCGTGTAAGAGCCGTTTTAGCTTGACTCTTACACGGACTTTGGGCTGTTCCTGGATCGCGAAGGCTGCATGGAGTCTTACACTACTCTTAGACTCCGTGCAAGCCTTCGTGAATCCGGCCCTATGTTTATAAAATATTTGTTTTTTGCCCTTTTTTCTAATATTATACATGTGCTCCTTCATTCCAACATTTCATTTTCTAGTAGTCATACCAATATAAAATGATGAGCATTTGTCACACACTGCAATATAAACAACTCCTTTTGTTTTGCAACAAAAACTACCAGGGACCCCTATGGTATAAAGTATGTGAGGAAGCTGAATGTAGGGACCTTCTAAAATAAACCTACAGATGGAACAGTCATGACACTTGTGCATACCCCTGTTGATATGCCCCTTCTTAATGCTACATGTTCTTCTATCTGTCCCCTTTTCAAATGCTCCTTTCAGACTATGTTCATTCCTATAAACAAACTTCGGTTTCCCCTTAATGGCTGCCATTAAATCAGCATTTCCTTCGAGGATCTTCCAATTATTGTTTATAATATTACGTATACCTATATTGTCAACACTCATATTCATACTGTTCCTTGCTGAGCACCACATTTAACTAACTTTATATCTTACAATTACCATAGTGTCTGTGCTTTTCCCCATGCTTGCTAAGCAGCCTACAGCATTTTTTCTTTGTCCCTTAATTCCCTTATCCACGAAGCTATATTTTATATATTTTGCCACTAGATGGCACCGCTTAACCACTTATAGTATAAAGATCACTTATATCATTTTTCTGTTCTCTCCCAAGCAATCCCCCACTCTCATAGCATATTTACCTCACTGGCCTGCTTTGACTTGTGCATTGTTTTATTACCTTTCTCCCCCTACACTCCCCAGCCTAGACTTACCACTGCTGTTCCTGTACTTCCCCAAAGCTCCCACATTTCAGCTACAGCTGGCTTATTGGTTTCCACTAGACACCTTCTCTCTAGCTCTTCTCGTGCCGTTTGCCCTACGGGCTCACTCCACTCCCCTGCCCCCATTTCCCACCCACCCCACTACTCCTACATTTATTTCAACTCCAAAACACTCCCTCTCTCAACTAACCAATCATCTCCACACTGTAACCCCTCTCCTCTCTACCTGCACCTGCCAATCACAACCATTCCAACCCCAACCATCAAAGTCCCTATAAACATCTATTTCTACTCCATCTATATGTATATACAATCTGCCCTATTCATTTTATACTCCTCTACCATGCCTTGTCTTCTACCACAAACCATTCTCACCCCATCTATCTGCATTCTATTCTTACTCCCTTTATACCACGCTACCTCCTACTCCTATAACCAACTCCACCCCTCCTTCCTTTCCTACTCCCCACTCCCAGTCTCTTTCCTCATCCCACTAAAACATACTTCCACAACATATCCGCCTCTCTAGTTCAACCCAACCCACTCCACTACTTAAGGATAAAACTTTTTCCCCTTCAATTAAATACTACAAATCTAAACTAATATCTTACTGTCCACAACGATTAAAGACCAAATCAAAAATACTACTACCTTTCCTCAACTACCTCTGCTTAGCAGGGCACATACACCCAAATCCTGGACCAAATACTTCCTCTAGTCCCAATCTCCCTGTCACAAGCAATAAAACCAACCATAAATACCTCAAATTCTTCACCATCAATGCCCAAAGTCTAAGAAATAAAGTAGCTCACTTTCATGCTTGGCTAAACTATAACTTACCCAACATTGTAGCCGTCTCAGAAACCTGGTTAAAATCTCATATTTGTGACTCTGAAATTCTCCCTCCTGGATTCCAATCCCTCAGACATGATCGCTTAAATAGGAAAGGGGGTGGGGTAACCTTAATCTACTCTAACCTGCTATCCATCACTCCCTATCCCAATACTATCCATCCATTCAACAATGCAGAACTAGTAATAGGCCCACTAAAAATAAATAACCACAAAAGCATTTGTATAATTGCCCTCTACATTCCCCCTGGTAATAACACCTCTACTCTTGAAAATAATTATCCTCTGGACCTCTACCAATATTAAGCTAGAGACCTTCATACTTGGAGATGTAAATATTGATTGGAATAAAATCAACAACTCTAATCCCACCATATTCATCAGTCTATGTAACTATACCCAACTAACTAACTCCATTACTAGACCCAACAAAACAACCCCCCCCAGGTACCACACTAGACTGGATCCTAGTATCCCATCCTAATAAAGTATTAAACTCTGGCATTATACCAGACCGTATAGGAGACCACTTGCCAGCTTTCATACACTGAGCTACCCACTCCTCTCCTCACCTACACCAATATATTCACACACGTAACCTCACAAACTTTAACCCCACTACTTCCTCTGACTCCATAAAACAAACAATTTGAAACCCCCTAAAAACTCTTCCACTAGACAATGCTGTAGAATTTTTCAACTCAATCTTCTTAAAAATCCTCAACTCCCTAGCTCCACCAAGAACAAAAAGAGTAAAAACCAAGACCACCCCATGGCTAACCAAAGATACCAAAAAACTTATGCTACAAAGAGTTAAATCCCGGAAAACATACCATCAAAACAAGCAGCCAGAAACTTTTCTTAAATATAAACAACTCTGCAAACTCACTAAAAAATAAATCATCAGAGACAAAAATTCCTACTATATCAAACTCCAGTCTAACCAATCAAAAACCCCAAACATTTATGGAATTCCATTAATTCTCTTCTCAACCCAGGTCCCAAAAACAACCCCTGCCCTGACACCAGCAAATCTGATCCTGAAATAGCCTCTCTATTCAACTTATTCTTCACCAACTCCATAGCAGACCTGACCAAGACCTTCCCTAACAATAACCCTTCCCCTCAACCTATCCATTCGTCCTCATCCTCTACACCACCCTCTGCCACCAATCTTCCTCTAATATTTGAACTTAGACCCATCTCAACCTCCCACATAAAAATTACTTTCTAAATTAAAACCATGCCCCAATGCCCCTGACAATATCTCATTTTCCTTCCTTAAAATAGCTGCAGATGGTATCGCGCTCCCCATTAGCATCTTGATCAATAGATTCATGCAGGAATCTTATGTGTCCAAATTATGTTGGGCTGCCTTTATTCTACCTCTCCATAAAGGAGGCAAAAACAATAACATCACTAACTACTGCCCCATAGCTATCCTCTCCCCAATCTCAAAACTTCTGGAAAAATGCATCCACCTTCAGCTTATGCCATTCCTAGCCAATCACCAACTAATCACTCCAACTCAACATGGCTTCCGACCTGGCCATAGTACTATCACTGCCCTTCTCTCCTTCTTAGACACAATAAATCTTGCCTGTGACTCTGGAAAAATAGTATCAACAGTTCTACTAGATCTGTCCATGGCATTCAATACAATCTCCCACACCCATCTCTTGAACCATCTTTCTAACCTTAATCTCTCCCAGAATACCTTATCCTGGTTCTCAAGCTGTGAAATGGAGGAAAGACACCTCAACCTTCCTTCCTACCCTCACTGGGGTACCCCAGGGATCCATACTCGGCCAATGCTAATCAGCATCTTTATTAATGATTTCCACAAAGCCATACCCAACACCAAAATTGTACAATATGCAGACTATTCAACTTTAGTCTGCAGCACCTCTAACCTCTCAGAGCTTCAAACAGTGACCCACACTGTTTTCTCCACCACTGAAAACTGGATGGTCCAAAACCACCTCTTGTTAAATGCCAATAAATCCAAAATAATATAATTCTCTCTCTCAAAAGCTTCCCTTCTTGATAAAAACTCATTCAAAATTATTAGCCAAAACAACGCTACTATAGAGGTTGTTCCCTTCGCTATACTACTTAGGGTTACTATTGATGAACACCTAAAATTTGACACTCACGTCCAGCAAAACATTAAGAAAACCCATATAAAACTTGGTATGCTATACAGAAACATCCACTTTCTCTCTCCTTCCACCAGGCAAACTCTCGCCACTACCTATCTACTCCCCTCACTAATGTATGGGGCTCCTCTACTAACAAACTTATCTGCCTCTCTCTCTCCTCCAAATTGGAAGTCTGTTACAGTAAGATTTCTAAATTTGCAACCAAAGCCAAATTCTCCTCCCATCATTGTACTGCCCTTCATTTGTTAAATTGGCTTGAACTCTCCAACCATCTAGACTATCTCCAAATTACTACAGCCCACAGACTAATTTTTCAACCTACTAAGTGCCCAGCACTAACCAACATCCTTCAACCTTACACCACTCAGAGAACTCTAAGATATACTCACCAAAACCTAATCAATGTCCGCAAAACCAATCGTCCTGCTGGTCAGCTTCTTCTATCCTTTTCCTTAGCTAAAAATGGAATTCTCTTCCTTCCTCTCTAAGGACTTATGAAAACTATGAAAACTTTAAAACTCAGCTACATTCCTGCCTTTCCTCTAACAGGAAATGCAACTGCACTCTCCCCACCTAGCCTAATAATCAATCCACCCCTTAAACTCCTGACTAACTCTGAGTACAAGCTAACCTAGCATAAATGTACATATTGTAAATAACATAATTATACGTATTATAAATAACCCATACAACCTTTTTTCTTTTTTTTTCTCTTTTCCTTCTGTTTTTATTCTCCCTCTCAATTAAGTTACCACTGCCATCCTAAATATTTAGGTATTATGTAACCAAAGAATTTATTCCTGTTCTCTAGCATGGAATGAAATTGTAATTGTCTCTTCTTTACTATGATTGTATATGTAACTAAACTATGTAATGCGGAGCTTTTCTCCCCAGGCCTCCACTGAAAATGGGCTCCCTGAGCCCAGTGGACCTTCCTGGTTATCAAACTGGAAATAAATAAATAAATAAATAAATAAATAAATAAATATAATTTGGAAAAACAGGAATGGTCAACATTGAAAGATCTTGTAGGGGGGCTGTGATGCCCGTGCCCTGGCCTAGCAATCAAGGAGCCTCAATCCTCACCACTAACACCAGAAAGGGCATCTCATATGAGAGGAAAGGATAACAAATACACACAGTAAAGTGCAATTTCCCTTAAGAGCACACAGAGTTCACAGTCAGTCTGGGGCTGGTTGCTCCCTTGCTCTCCAGGTCACAAATAAGACTCCCCACTGGCACAGATATAGGGTCCAGATTTCAGCCTAGTGGGCAAGCTAAAACCTCGAGCACCTTCTCTATCCAACCAGTGCTTCATGTCCCTTCCCAAGTAGCTGACACACAGACACGCACACATGCACATACACACACACACACACACACACACACACACACACACACACACACACACACACACACACACACACACACACACATGCACTTTGAGATAAGTTTATACAACCACACAGACACTCTTGGGGAAGGCTGGCACAGGTTCTCCAGCTGTGCCCCTCTCTCCCAGGCTATACGGTAGTACCAGCTGCCACCCCCCACTAATATGTATCAGCTACTCAAAGGCTCTTAAAAGGATGTCCAATTATTACTGTGCAATATTATTATCCAATTGGTAGATGTGACTAAACAGTCAAAGCTTATTTCGAGTGATCTGGACAGTAAACTCTATAAATATGCAATGTACTGTACAGCTTAAATTATCTCTACACAAAACCAGCTACAGTTAAAAGGTTTTAAAATATTTAATAATAAATAATTAAAACCACAAGACAATACTTTCTACTACACAGTCAGTGCTAGTCAAGAGTTCAGAAATCACACAAAAATACTTAAAATAATTCAGTAGTACAGTCCTGACATCACAAAAAACACTTAGTCTAAACTTTGTACTTCTAGCTACTTTTAGGAGAAAACACAGTTCTAACATACTACTTACATAAAGAGAGCATAAGGCAGTGCTGAGTTGGATGTTCAAGACAAAAATGCTTAATGCCTTCTGGTTCTCTCTCTTTAAATTGAAACTGCAGTTCTGATAAAACATTACAACATTTCACACTTTCCTGGTGTTTCCATGCTGACAGAAACTGCATTTACATTATTTTACACTTAGAGCAATAAAGGACATTCCACATGTAAATTCTGGTCATTAACTTTTGCCTTAAAACAATAGGCAGAAAGCCTTCATCTAGCCGGGCTGGAGCTGACTTTAGATCAAAGAGTCACAACAGGCTTTTACTGGGTCAGTAGAGAGCACTGTTGCCACATTTTTGTAACAGCATTTTTTTCATTTAAGACAACAAGCCTGAGATTCACATTCATATTTACAAATGATGGAATTATGTATAAAATTATATCTGGCTAGGCTGGCAGCCTTCACCCTTCTCTACCAGTCTTCACAAGGGCAATGATAAATATGTATTTTTACAAGCAGATAAAGGTGGTAACTAGGTTATTATGTACAGGTTACACCATCATAATATGGCGTATAAGTTGTTATCAAATGAACATGATTATGTGAAGCTGACTAGTAATCCTGTATTGCAATATAATTCTTTGTTATTGGAAATTCTGGATTGGGAGGGAAAGACTAGGGTTTTGGTCTTCACAGGATGTTAATAAATTATTTATATCATATCCCAGGGATCCCACCTTCCTTGCTATAACTAAGATCCATAAAACTTTGGTTGAGCCCCAGGTAGACCCATTGTATCATGCTGTGGCTTTTACTTGGAGAATGGAGGATTTTTTTTAGATAGCTACTTAAAAAGGTACTTAAGATTCTCTCACATCAAAAATACTGATGAATTTTGTTCAGTGGTGAAGGATATGGAATGGGAGGAAGACTTTTATTGGGCTACAGTTGATATTAAATCTCTGTACAGCAATATTAGGAGAAAGTGGGATATAGAAGTAGTGGAAAAATTGCTGGGAGAGGGACCCCATACTTCTGTTTTGGTGAAATTGTTGGAATTTGCTTTGCCACATAATTATTTCATTTTTAATAAATGTTCTTACAAAAAAAGGGAATGGCAATGGGAGTGAATTTTGTCCCCTCATATCCCATCATTTTCATGTCTTATTTTGAGAATATGTGCATGTACCCTACAGACTTTTTTCTATGTTTGTGTTAAGGTACCAAAGGTTTACTGATGACTTTATTTTTATCTGTAAAGTTGATATGGAGGACTTCACAGGGTTTGTACAACAGTTGAATAATAACCCCTTCGGGTTAAAATTTACTTTTGTTGTCAACAAGCGAACTATTCAATTATTGCATATAGAATTATATGTCAATGGCAACAACAGGGTGCAGGTTAAACCATTTAGAAACGTACAAACAGCAAGAAACTGTAGCTGGAACACCCAGCAGATATCAAATAGACACAAATGCACTGTTTACTGTTTATTAAAGGAATAAGCGCTTTCATGGTAAACTCCCACACAGCTTCATCAGATAATTAATAAGATAAAACCCACTTCCTTAAATATTGTCAGAAGACCAATCAAAAACATAGGCCTGCCCCTACTTAAAACAAACGTAGCAGCAATAACATCCATGTTCAAAAAATGTATGTAAAAATGTATATACATAAAAATCATATAGCTATAAAAATATGTATCTAGCATTGCACATTAATAAAAATATAAAAAGATTACATAGTAAGATACATTGTAACCTCCATATTATTTAAACAATCTCTTTGATTTCAGAACAGGTTTAATCAGGACCTGGCCATTCAGGCCCTTCCCTTTATAAGATTGCATTCTCAAAATCCACCGTAATTTGACCCTTTCACTGTGATTTATAATATCATCCATTCTTAATGATTCATAAACCCTATCAATGACCCAAAACTTAAACCAATGGTGTTCACCTTCAATCATAACATGCTTCGCTAATGCATTGTTCTCATATTTAATTTTTATAGAGTAGAGATGTTCCCTTATTCTATCTCTAATTCTACGGTTACACTTCCCTATATAGAATGCAGAGCATTCAACACAATGGGCCAGATAGACTACATCCTTGGTATTACAATTTGCTTGTTCTCTAAAATAGAACCTCCGTTCATTATTTGGACTGGTAAAACTATTATCAGTCTCAATGTAGACACAATAATTACAGCCACCACAAGGAGTAGTGGCTCGAGAATGGTGACTCCCATCAGTGTCCTTGTATTTATCTGGATAGCGCAATAACTGCTTAATATTCTTCCTATTCCTGTACCTAAACCTAGGTCTGTCCCCCACCACTCCTCTGATCTTATCATTGGTAAGGATTATAGGCCAATGTTTATGAAATACTTCAGTAATAGCATTCATGTTATTACTATATTGTACAGAGATAGTCAATGGATATGTATTCTCTTTCATATGCTTTCTGGTGTCACTATCCATCCCAAAATATGGTTTCACCCTACTAGATCTCAGTTAAGTGCTAGCATGTGCCCCCAATTCAAACTCTCTTTTCCTATAGCCTCTCCTGCTAAGGTGTACCTTCAAATTCTTCATCTCCTTATCAAATCACGAATCTTTAGCATTAAGTCAGGATACTCTCATCCCCTGCACCTTAACAATATTATGAAAAATATGGGGTGGGTGCATACATGTCCGATGCAGGAGTGAATTTCTATAGCACTCTTTTCTAAACAGACATGTACTAAAAGATCCAACTTAACAGGAGAGGCTATAGGAAAAGAGAAGTTGAATTGGGGGCACATGTACAGTATAGTAATGACACGAATGCTATTGCTGAAGTATTTCGTAAACATTGGCCTATACTGCTTACCGATGATAAGATCAGAGGAGTGGTGGGGGACAGACCTAGGTTTAGGTACAGGAATAGGAAGAATCTTAAGCAGTTATTGTGCTATCCAGATAAATACAAGGACACTGATATGACTCACCATTCTCGAGGCATTACTCCTTGTGGTGGCTATAATTATTGTGTCTACATTGAGACTGATACTAATTTTACCAGTCCAAATGATGAACGGAGGTTAGAGTACAAGCAAATTGTAATACTAAGGATGTAGTCTATCTGGCCCTTTGTGTTGAATGCTTTGCATTCTCCATGGGGAAGTGTAACCGTAGAATTAGAGATAGAATAAGGGAACATCTCTACTCTATAAAAATTAAATATGAGAACAATGCATTAGCGAAGCATGTTACGAGTGAAGGTGAACACCATTGGTTTAAGTTTCGGGTCATTGATAGGGTTTATGAATCATTAAGAATGGGTGATATTAGAAATCACACTGAAAGGGCCGAATTACAGTGGATTTTGAGAATGAAATCTTATAAAGGGAAGGGCCTGAATGGCCAGGTCCCAATTAAACCTGTTCTGAAATCAAGGAGATTGTTTAAATAATATGGAGGTTACAATGTGTCTTACTATGTAATCTTTTTATATTTTTATTAATGCGCAATGCTAGATACATATTTTTATAGTTATATGATTTCTATGTATGTACATTTTTACATACATTTTTTGAACATGGATGCTATTGCTGCTACGTTTTGTTTTAAGTAGGGGCGGGCCTATGTTTTTAATTGGTCTTCTGACATTATAAGGAAATAGGTTTTATCTTATTAATTATCTGATGAAGTAGTGTGGGAGTTTACTGTGAAAGCGCTTATTCTTTTAATAAACAGTAAACAGTGCATTTGTGTCTATTAGGGTGGGTGGTTGGCATAATGGTTAAGGTATTTGATATCTGTTGTGTATTCCAGATACAGTTTCTTGCTGTTTGGACTTGTTTTTGTACTCGTATCTGGATTTACTCAAGTGCTCGGTAGCTGTTTTTTTGTGGTTCATTTAGAAAAGTAACTGCAGTAAATAATGTTTGCATACCAGTAGTTCTCAAACCCCCATTTGTTGGAGGCTTTACTATATGGAGAATTCAAGCATGTTTTTGAACATACCTCTGAAAAGCATTTATTAAATAGAGAATGTATGCAGGTAACCGAAAACTTGTTAGAAAGGGGTTATTCAGAAGTTTCCATAGAAAAGGCTAAAACTAGAGTAAAATATGGTAATAGGGTTCCACTACCATTAATATAGATATAACTGATATTTCCAAGGAGGATGTATCAGGAAAAATATTTTTTGTCATTAAATTTTCCTCTTTTTCTATCCAAATGAAGTGGTTAGTAGATAGTATATGGTCTGTGGTTTGTTATGAAACTTTGGAAGATTTGTTTCCCAAGAGAGTGACCTTTTCTTATGGGAGGTATAATAATTTAAAAGAAATTTTGAATTCTAAACTTGTTATAGGAGGAGGCAATAATGGAGACGTTTAAATGTGGTAGATGTAAGGTTTGTGCTAGGGTTAAGAACATTTCAGGTTCCAAAATCAATGGCTGAAAATATGCTGCTGTCAATCATTTCAACTGTTGTTCATGTGGGGTAGTCTATTTAGTGGGACATGGTTGTGTTCCCACTAAATGGTACATAGGCCAAACTAAGAGGATGGTAAAAGGTCTGTATCATGAAGCATTTGGGTGATATTATAAACAAACACTTGGGTAGCCCTATTGCTGATGATTTCCACAGGGTGCATGGGGGATTAGATGACAGTATGTTTCTTTTTGTGGTTTGGCTAAACCAGTTTTAGGGGGTGGAAGTAATTTCATATTAAAGTTATTGGAATTGGAAAGTAGATTTATATTAAATTATAGGACTTTAAAACCCAGGGGTATGAATTTAGATATAAATTTTAACATTACTGTGGTGGTGGTGCTGCGGTAGCATTGTCACCTCACAGTTAGATGTTGCCTGTTCGATTCTCAGTTAGAGTGTCTTCTGTGTGGTGACATGCGTGAATGGGCATTCCTTCATTGAAGGTTGTGCGTTAGGCCCGGCAAGCCAGCACATAAAAATCTATCCCAATCATTAGCAGACCGGAGTTCCGCTGTGACGACCTCTAACCGGGAAAAGCCGAAAGACACAACAACATCAATGTTTAGTAATGGTTATGGGCAGTTTAAAGCACTTTAAACGGCATCTTTTGTATTTGTTGAAGCATATTAGCGCTGAACGCCAATAAAGTCTTTCATGCAACTCTTTGTGGCACCTTATTTTTGTGTGTTTTATTGTATTCGTCATTTTCTATGAATAGACTTATAAATGCAGAACACCTATTAGTTGGTGGAAGTAAGAATGTTGAGGAAGAATGGAAACATCAAATGTCATTCTTGTACAAGCTGTGAGGTATGTATACCAACTAGTGGGTAAGACAAAATCTAGAAAAACAGGCAAATTAAAAAAAATCATTTAAAGGAAAGAGTAAACAATAGCTTCAATTTATGGAAGATGGCTTTTTTCATCTGGAACAAGGGAACAGAACAGCTTAAAACCAATTAGTTTCTGGATCTAGGAATTTTGAAACCACAGGACTGTGTATTAATAGTATTGTTTGTGGAGAGGTTCAAGTACAGATTGAACACTGGAGTTAAGGTGGCAGACACTGTAAAACAATATTTTTGATGTTTTCTTTTTTCAGCTAATGCAAGTATAATGATACTATCTCTACAAATGTAATATAAAAATAATAAAAAGTACCAACAAGCCTTTTTCAATGTTAATATTATGCATTGTATTGCAGGAATTTAGATGCTTTCCGATTAAAGTACAGCACTTAGATTGTGATAAAGAAAGCCTTTGAGGCAGAATTTATGATGCAATATAGGTGAAATAGTTTGTGTGTTATTCATAGTTAATAATTTACCCATTATAAATATATTACATTTAACTTGAATTAATAATTTTCTTAAAGGGACAACCAGTTCACCCCAGCATTTGCCATATCCATTTCCATGAGCAGTTGTTGTTCTGAGATTCCGAGATAAACTGTATAAGATGTGGCAGAACTATTTAGCATCAAAACAGAAAAAAAATATTTAACTATTTTGCACTAAAGACATACAGAGTAATGACAGAGGTGGTCCAACTTCTAGGCATAATAATACACTTGTCTGGACATTACAAGACTTTTCAGAGGAATTGAGTCCCTACATCTGCAGCATTGGGCCTTAGAATACCACTGGGCTGTCTTAATTCTCAGTAATACTCACCTTGCTGTGCATTATTTCTCATGCAGTTTTTTATGATTATTTAGTTTTAAACTGTATTACCACTTGTGTAATGCTTAATGCCTTACAGCTTCACACAGGACGTTTTACTAGAGTGGATCACCCAATTTTGCACCGATTATATCAACAGCAAAAAAGCACTTGATGAGTTCTAATTCTCTATATTGTGTTGTGTTGTGTGGATTAGCCTAAATGAGCTTTCAGAAATACTTGTACTATATGCTGGATTTTATGAAGTGAGTCCATGCTGACATACTTATAAAGCTGTGCACTCTAACATAGCTATTACTGATGTCAAAGTGAGAACATCAGCTGATGCCATTTTTTACTTAAACCTGTTCTTCCATGGAAAACACATAAAGGAAGTCATTTATTTGTAAAACAGTTCAGTATTATGTTGACATTGATGGTGCAGTTATGAACAGGAACAGAGCAATGGTGATTGTTTGTCAAAGTATTAACATACCTATATTAAACGTTTCTTGTACTTTTCCATTGTGTGTTAGAAATCTGTTTACAATTGTCATTTACTTCTGTTTCTTTACTAAAGGATTTTGTATTTTTTTTACATTTTCATAGCAATATAAGAAAAGATTTTCTTTAAATGCACAATCCCCTCAGGAAGACACAGTGTATGTTTTTACAGCTGAATTCACTTCTTTACAATATGTGGCTCTGTCATCAGGCATTATTTTCCTCTGCATGTTCAAAACATCTAATATTCAACTTCTATAGCCATGGCATTACTGCTGTGCCAATTCAGGCTGCTATAGCATTTCACATTTCACTGGAGCTCCATCAATTTCCATATAACGGGTCTTCATTAGACAGGGTAGCACAATGAATGTTCTGCAGTAAGGGCTTTGCTTTTATTGATGTTTGCATAAGTTCAGAGTTTTGACTGCTCTGAGATCAGAAATCATTTCATTAGGTAGACACATTCCTTTTTATACAAGTAAGATTTGCCTTCCATTTCTTTCATATTTTAAGATAAGGTACAACATACTGTACTTTTATTATTTAAAATTATTAACTCTGATGGATCATGCTACGGTATCATTATAATCTATAGCTACAAGGTGGTGTTATGTCAGCATGCTTTATATTTCAGTCCTAGTAATGATTAAATTAGGGTTAATCAGAATGGAAAATCTATGCAATTTCCACGAGCATTTCACAAATGTTTGATTATTACTTTGAGTAATACATCACTTCCAAACCTCTCAACTGTCCCTGATTTTCAGGGACGTCCCTGATTTTGACTCAAATTTTAGCTCTGTCCCTCTTAATCCCTCCTAAAACTAGTGACTTTTGGAGGAAAGGTGGTGAATTACACTTAATGAATAATGACAATAATTAAGAGTTATAGACTTCTTTTAATTCAGAAAATGTGTATTAATTCATATGCTCTGATTCTGTCAATGTTTCTAGTTAATAGCACTAATATTTTAAAGGTGTCCCTGATTTTTTCTTGACTTGTCCCTGATTCTGTTGAAATTTGTCCCTGATTGGTTGAGAGGTATGATCACTTCACCCATTATTTCCTTATCCTGGTGAACAGTTTATTGTGTATCCATCATATGCACATTTAGATTGCATATGGCCTGCACGTTGACCTAAATACCCTTATTACTCACAGTGTTTACTAGGTTACAGGACTTAGCATAAACAAATATCGCTTGAATAGCAGCAAACCTGACAGGACACAGAGAGAGCCCCCAACTATAGTACCAGTTGATCAGTTGGCATTGTGTGTCAGAGAGCTGTCTGAGGAGAAGCAAGACTATAGTTGTATGCACAAAGCTTTTCCTGAAATAAGGGATGTACTACTATTGCAGAAGCCTTCATAGGTTCATAGGTAGGTACTAGGCTATCGGCCCTGGGGCCTATACAAGCCCAGCCAAAAAGGTACCCTGGCTTTTGCCACCCAAGAAAATTATTTTCCTGTGCCGCTGTCGAGCAGAGCCACAGAGGTGATTCCCGGGGTGAATTTCCTATTTCCCATCCAATCATCAAGATTTTTCTTGAAGAGTGCCAATGAGGAGCTTTGCTTGATATAGATAGGTAGTTTATTCCAGAGTATAGGAAGTCTCTGGGACAGGAATCTATCCCTCCGGCATGTTCTGTTTATTGTGGTGACAAGGTTTAGGTCCCTAGAGCGTGTAGCTTGGAGGGATTGGGATTTCTTTAAGTGCAGTATGTCCAACAGCTCTGGGTTTGACATAGCTTTGTATGTTAGGTAGAGATCACCTCTGAGTAGGCGATATACGACGGAGTAAAGCTGGAGCTTTTTGAGACGGTCTGCATAGGGCATCTGTTTGAGGCTGGTAATCCTCTTTGTGAGGTATTTCTGTGGCCTTTCCAGTTGTTGTAGATGTCTTGTGAGGTACATACCAAAAGGGGTGTTGTACTCTATAATGGGTCTAATGAGTGATGAGTAGAGGGGAACAATGACCTCTTTTTTTCTGGATGAGAAACCTTTTGTGATGAGGTGTGCCACATAAAAGGATTTCCTGACTACTGTGGCAATGTGATTATCAAAGGAGAGACTACTGTCCACCTGTGTCCCAAGGTCTCTTATCACACTTTCGGTGTTAAGTATATTACCGCCTATGTTGTAGTTCATGGGCACAGAGTTTTTACCAAAGGGGATGACAATGCACTTTTTGGCATTGAGCTTGAGACCATGGCGTTGGCACCAGGCATCTGTCTCAGTGAGGCCCTTTTGTAGGATGTCCACATCATTAGGAGTTTCGATTATGGCTCCTAGTTTGCAGTCATCTGAGAATTTCATTAGCCAAAGACCTTCTGTGTTAGCTTGTACTTCAGAAAAGTAGATACCAAACAGGAGAGGACCCAGGACTGAAACCTGTGGTACTCCACTTGTCACTGGTCTGAAGTTGGATTTGGAGTCTGCTACTTTCACAGTGTGGGTTCTGTCAGTGAGCCAGTTGGCAACCCATCTTGTGACATAGGGATTTATAGCTAGTTTAGTGAGTTTATCTATAATTCCAGAGTGGGGGATGGTGTCAAAAGCCTTGGCAAGCTCTAGATAGGCTGTGTGAATCACCTTACCATTGTCTACGGCTTTAGTGACTGCTTCAAAGAAGTCTATCAGGTTTAGGAGACATGATCTACCTTTTACAAACCCGAACTGGGTGGGGTCCAGAGTTTGGAGATTACCAATGTTTTTGTTTATAAGTTCCATGATGATATGTTACATGGCCTTGCAGACAGGGCTCATCAGGCTAATGGGGCAGTAGTTCCCGGGGTCCGTGATGGCTCCCCCCTTGTGGAGTGGGATAACCGTCGCTGTGCGCCATTCATCAGGCACAAAGCCTGAGGTGAGGCTATGATTGAACACGGTACTTAGGTGGGGTGCCAGTTCATTCTGTAGTTTGTGTAGAATGCAGCCTGGGATGTTGTCTGCTCTCATGGATGCTGTGTTCTTGGCTTTGGAGAGCGTGGTTTTTACCTGTGCATCCATGATTACAGGAACTTTGCATTCTTCCGGTATAGAGATAGGCTCTTTAGGGGGTGGGGGGGGTGAAGTTAGCACTGAACCTATCTGCCAGGATGTTGGCAATATCAGTTGGGTCTGTATATTTAGTGTCATTGTGCTGTAAGTCAGAGCAGATCTGAGTGTTGCCATTGAGATTCTTGACATAGCTATAGAATGCTTTGTGGTTATCTTTAGAATCAGTGGTGATTTTGTTTTCATAACTAGCTTTGGAGGATTTTATCAGGGATCGCAGCTTCTTACTGAGACTGACCAGGGAGCTCCTCCACTCATGGGATTTTACTCTCTTTTGCAACAGTTTCTTCCTTCTGTTCTACAGTTTGTTTATGGCAGGGGACCACCAGATTGGCTTCCTTTTTTTGGAGGATAGCATCTTGATTCTGTTTGGGATAGCATGATCCATGCACTCATGTAAGTGCTTATAAAGTGCAATTGTGTAGGATTCAGTAGTCATAACTGTATTGTCCAGCTGCATGGGTGTCATGAAGTTCACCACTTCTGTCTTAAGAAGCATGAAGTTGGCTTTGGAGAAATTTTTTACCATGGTTTCCTTAATGGGGGTGGGGGGGGTGGGGGCAGGATATGGATATCTAGGGTAATTAGCGTATGGTTGCATCGGACCAATGAGGCGTTGACTTCAGGTGTGGAACACCGGTCACTCATGTTGGTAATGACTAGATCTAGGATATTGTTGCCCCTGGTGGGGGTGTGGATAAGCTGATCCAGGGCATTGGAGTTTATGAATTCCAGAAAGTGTTAAGCGAAGGAGTTGGTACATGAGTAGTTTTCCCAGTTAATGGTGGGGTAGTTGAAATCGCCCATTATTAGGGTGTTTGGTTGAACCCTAATATTTTCCAGTACATCAAAAAAAGAGGAGTGGGAATCCGGGGGCATGGTGGGTGATCTGTAGCAAGCTACAATTTGGATTGCAGTTTTGCCCAGAGTTAGTTGCACTTGGATAACCTCGGCTGCATTTTGCTGAGCAACTAGCCTGGAGGTGTGGATATCCCTAATGAATATGGACACACCTCCGCCTTTGGTATTCCGGTCCAAGTTACATGGCTGAAAAGGGTGGTATGAGTTATAGCCTGGTAGTGCAGGAGTGCTCTCTGGAGCCTTGAACCAGGTCTCAGTCACTGCACAGATATCGATGTTCTCCATTTTAAGGAGTGCCTCAAGTGAGTGCATTTTGAGATTTAGACTTCTAGCATTGAGTAGCATCACCCTCAGTTTTTGCTTGCCTGTTCCTGTTACGGTGGTGAATTTGTCATTTGAACCTTGCCTAAAAAGGCACTATAGGGGTGGCAAGAACCTTAGCCAGTATCCGGAATCCCAGGGGTGACAGGTGCAGGCCATATCTGGCAAAGCATTGTGGTCTGTTGACCATGTCATCCGAGGCAGACAGATACTGGATCCCTTTAGAATGGTATCAGAAGCTTAGACAATTGTTGAAGTCAATCATTTTGTCCTTGTACTGCGGCATCATTCTGGGTAATGGCAGAATGCTACTCAGGGCTAGGGTCATACCTGCCTGGGCTACAAGAGCTCTTCCATGTCTCTTTTCATGTAGTCCAGGGAGGTACATCTCAGGTCATTCACACCAACATGGACAATGACAGAGTCATATTTGTAATTGTTGTGGAGCGACCTGAGTGTGTGGGTTATGTGGCAGATCCTGGCACCCGACAGGCAGCTGACAGTAACCTTCTCCTTGTTTAGTCTGGTGAGTGGGACATCAGTGTGCCTGACTATAGAGTTACCTATGACTAGTGTGTTGGGTTTATTGTTTTGCCTTATTGGCTGTGGTTGAGTAGCACACTGAGTCTGCGGGCTATGTGTCATTTGGGTTGTATTGGGGGGTGGAGGTTGCATGCATTTCTGCTTTGGAGGTCTCTGTTGCTTGAGCAGATTATTATTGAGAACCTCTGTGAATGTTTTTGTGTTTCTATGTGTGGATTTTGGTGGTGTAGATTTAGTGAGACTATGTGATGAGTGTGGTGTGGTGCAAGTGTTTACCTTCTCCTCTTGACTGTCAAGTTCAGACTTGATTGAAGAGAGCTTTACCTCCAGTTTGGCTAGATAAGTGCATCTCTCACAGGTTGTAGTGTTGGGTGGTAGGAGGAGAGGATTGTCTGTGTACATGAGGAAGTTTCTACATTGCCCCAAGATGCCCAGATTCATCAGATAGACAGGAGAGAACACTGGGTGCTGACCCTTGAACATACCTGAATAAAAAAACTATTTTCCTCTAGATAAGTGAGGAAAGTTAGTACAAGAGCTGTTTTTCTCTAAGCAAGTGAGGAAAGTAAGTACCAAAACTGTTTTCCTCTAGGTAATGAGGAAGGTTAAGTGCTGTAGTAATTAGTAGGTTATTTAGTGCTTACAAGTTCTGAACAAGTGCTGATCACAAATAAGCAAATTCAAGTGCTAAAACTTAGAACCTGTATCTGGACTAAACTAGTTACAGGAAAGGGAGGAAACAAGTGCAAATGCAGGCTTTTAAATCAGAAAGATGAGAGAGATGGAAAAACTGCCCAAACGGCCAGTAACTACAATTTCTGGGCCAGAACCACTCCTTATGTGGTAGATAGGTTACCTAGTGCTTACCACTCCCACAGATAAGCTAGAAGGCTTCCCTCCAACACAGAAAGCCTTGGGGGGGGGGGGGTCAGAAGCTTACATACAGTCCTGGATACAGCAAATCTGAATCTGGACTACACTAGTTACAGGAAAGGTTATATATATATATATATATATATATATATATATATATATATATATATATATAGAAAAGTAGCTAAAATAGCAGTCAAATGCAGTGCAAGCTAGCACACTTGAGTATGTAGCAATGTTAGACCAAACAGTTTAAAAAATGCAATTAAATTAAAAATGACTAAAAATAAGTGCAGAAGGAGTCTATTAGGTAGAATGAGGTAAAGAGATGGGACTGGGGGGAGTGTCCCAGATCGAATCTACAGTGTGGGTGGGCAACTGCAAAAGCCTCCAAATGTAAACAACAACACAAGAATAGCAAGGGTGGGTATGGGAAAACCAACACCTTCAGCAGAGATCTGGAAAACTATACAGTGAAGCAAAAATAACAGTGCACAACTCTGAAGTCAGCCAGCAATGATATAAAATTAGTCAAACAACAATTAGTCAACCTTGCCCGTGACTCTGGAGATATTGTGTCCACTGTCCTTTTTGACTTTTCCAAAGCATTTGACACTGTATCCTACACACTCCTTCTTAAACACCTTTCTAACCTCAATCTCTCCCTTGATTCCCTTTCTTGGTTCAAAAGTTATCTCTCAGATAGTTCCCAAGCTGCGAAATGGCAAACGGGTACCTCTACCTTCCTTCCTACCCCTACCGGAGTTCCACATGGTTCTATTCTCGGACCTATGCTCTTTAATGTCTTCATCAATGATTTTCACTCTGCAATTCCTCACTCTCAAATAGTGCAATATGCAGACGACTCCACTTTAGTCTGCTCAGCCTCTAGCCTTCCCGAGTTCCAGGCCAAGACCCAATTGGCCTTCACAACTACAGAGAATTGGATGCTTCAAAACCATCTCTCCCTTAATGCCAGTAAATCTCATATCATTCTTTTCTCCCCCTCAAAAGCCATCCCACTTGATAAGCCCTCTTTCAAGATCACCAACCTCTCCCACTCCTCAATAGAAGTTGTTACTTGTGCCAAACTACTTGGTGTTACCATTGATGAACACCTGAAATGTAATACTCATATTCAACTAAACATAAAAAAAAACATCAGAAACTCGGCATGCTTTATAGAAATGTTGACTTTCTACCTTTAGCTACAAGGCAAACCCTCATCTCCACCTTCCTTCTACCTTCTCTATTGTATGGTGCTCCTCTTCTAACCAACCTCACAGCTTCTATCTCCTCACAACTAGAAAGTTGCTACAACAAAATCGCCAAATTCGCTAATAACTCTACTCATTCTACACACCATTGCATCTCCCTCCATAGTCTTCAATGGCTTGAATTCCCTAATCATCTTGACTACCTCCAACTTACTACTGCCCACAAACTAATTTTTAAACCCACTGCTTGCCCTGCACTATCTAATATCTTGCCTTTCTACACTCCTTTCAGGCCCCTAAGATCAGGCCACCAAAATCTTCTTTCAGTGCACAAACCTAAATGACCCCCTGGCCACCTACTACTTTCTTATATTATAGCAAAGAAATGGAACTTGCTTCCTCCCCTGCTAAGAATCACTACAAGCACTGAACAATTCAATTCTCTACTCCATTCTCACCTCTCCCAAAACTGGAAATGTAATTGTATACTTCCTACCTGGATGCTATTACATCCCAGTTTCAATATTCTCCCTCCTGCCCCTCTTCTTCCAACTCTTTCTTCAGCTCCCCACCCTCTACTTCGTTATCCTTTTCCCCCTGTATAAACTCTATGTAAATACTTTTTATATCTTCACTTCCCCACTGCCTATATGCCTATTCTTGCAACTGTATCTTTTACCATTTCCGTAAGATGTATCTTTCACCACAAATTTGAAATGAATCTTTGTCTAACTGTTCTTTTTTTTCCTCCTCCTGGCATCTCTTCTCCTTTATTTCTTTGCACCTTCTTTTTCCTACACTTCTCCTCTGATTTACTTCATTTGCATTTCATTTCTATGTGTATTTTTTCTTCTATGCTAACAATATAATTGTATAAAAAATTTATTTTTACTTGTTTGTAAATTGCTTAAGTGTGCAATGTGTTAAGAATATGGAGCTTTAAGTGTGCAATGTGTTTGTAATATGGAGCTTTTCTCCCCGGGCCTCCACTGAAAATGGGCTTTTGGGCCCAGTGGACATCCCCGGTTATCAAACTGGAAATAAATAAATAAAAAAATAAATTTCCAGTACACAACTCTGAAGTGCCAGAAAAATATACTCAGCTCTGTATATCTCCAGATAGTTTGAAGAGCACTCTGTCAAGACACAGGAAGGCTCCAGCAATGATAGCCCCCTTGAGTGATTCCTTGGATTAAACTGCAGGATGGCAATCTATACCACCTGGTGAGATCCATCCTCCTACAGCTTTGTTGAATGAATAAATGAGGACTGGATACAAACAGCCCCAAGTTTGGTAATTACCAGGAGAGAAGTTTTAAAGGACTGAGTAAAAACAGAACCCCCCCCCCCCCCCAAAAAAACAAAAATAAAACACGAGGGTTGTAAAAATGGGATGGCCACCAGAAGATCCTGGCAAACAAAAATGGAAGCACTCAACAGTAATGGTGCCCACAGTAACAGAGCTGCACACACACACACACACACACACACACACACACACACACACACACACACACACACACACACACACACACTCACACACTCACACACACACACACACACACACACACACACATTTTCTTTCTTTTGTGGAAGTTTCAGTTTTCTGGTTATTATTTATCATTATGCCAAATGTCAACATGATTTGTAGTATTATGCCTAGTTTAAACCTTATTCATAATGCTAGTAATAGGACAGTGCAGTGACACTGCAGTAAATGTTTTTGCCTCATAGCACTTGGATCTTTAGTTTGGATCTTAGCTTGGGTGTCTTCTGTGTGGAGTCTGCATGTCCTTCTTGAACTGGCATGGGTTTTGCCAGGTGCTTTGGTTTATTTTCATATCTCAGATATGTGCTGTAAATGAACTAGTCATCCCGTAAGTTGTCCATTGGTGTTTATATCATATGATAGTTACTACATGCGGATGTGCACCTGCGTGTGTGTGTGTGTGTGTGTGTGTGTGTGTGTGTGTGTGTGTGTGTGTGTGTGTGTGTGTGTGTGTGTGTGTGTGTGTGTGTGTGTGTGTGTGTGTGTGTGTGTGTGTGTGTGTGTGTGTGTGTGTGTGTGTGTGTGTGTGTGTGTGTGTGTGTGTGTGTGTGTGTGTGTGTGTGTGTGTGTGTGTGTGTGTGTGTGTGTGTGTTGCACCCTGTGATGGGGATGAGCTTCTTTGTGTTGTACCTAATGAGTGCCAGGATAGGAACCATCTCCCCATGACTCTGCACTGGACTACATGGCTAATTGGAGAATAAATAAGTGAATAATGCTGGTAACTTCAATGTGCTAATCTGTAACAGTGGATAATTCTTGGATATTGGAAGAGTCCTTTGCCATTATAGTGGAATATTTTCCCTTAGATACATGGGTCATTTTGAAGCTGAATACTTTGGAAGGATTCAGATCTACTGAAGTGCTCTCTTAGCACAGAATACTTGGGGAATTTCTTCAACCATTACCACACACCACTCCATCCTTTATCTTTTTGTTATCGAGCACTTGCATTCAGCATTATCTTTTTTACAATGGAAACATATACTTTTTTCATATTGACAAGTAAATGGCATAGATTTCAAAAGTCATTTCATGAAAACCATTGAAAGTAATTTTTTTTGGGAAACTCATTCCCCATAGAGTCTACAGCAGTTTAATGAAGGGTGCTATTGATTGCATGCTATGCCCTGAAGAGGGAAAAAACTTTTGTCATAGGTGCTTCAAAACATTTAATTATATGCAGTACTTTTTAGCTGACAAAAAATGAAGTTCTAGAATGTGATACATAAGGCTACCATTGCAGAACTCTTTTCAATTTCCATAAACTGACAAAGAAAGTACAGTTGTGTAAGTTGAAATTACCATAACAGTAGATGTTTGAATGATTACTGCTGCAGCAGCCTTAGCTACCTATATTGTTTATATCCTGTCAGGGATATAATGGCCAGCCAGCTTTCAAAGTTTCAGGGCAACTTCCACACCCCCAAACCTTCAAGCAGCTTGAGCTGAGCTGACTAAAATACAAGTTTGGGTGTGAAGCTCTTCAGAGCTTTCCTGACAGTGGAGAGAGGGAGACTGAGCCCTGAAAAGACAATGCTAGGAAAAACAAAAAAAAATAAATAAATGTCTACAGCCAGTTATAAAAAATACACCAAAAAACAAATAAAATGGAGGTAGGAAATGGATCATTTGAACATCTACTGTTATTTAAGTTCAGCCTAATCAGCTATATTATGTTCTTCATATTGATCACTGCTGCAATACCCTAAGCTATATGGCTATTTTGCCATAATTAACTATATCTGGGAGGTGGAAGGAGAAAGATCCAGAAGCTCCCAGAGAATGGTCCTAGCAAAGCATGATCTAGATCTAGAAAAGGAATCAAGCTTATAGTCCTTTGCAAAAGTATGCACACCGGACCAAGAAGCAGATTCTAGAATACTTCTACAATCCAACCCTTTCCAAAAAGCCGTAGATGAAGCAAAGCCCTGTTAGAGTGGGTCTTGACCCTGCCTGGAATAGATTTGTTATGGTGAGTATAACAAAAGGTAATAGCCTTAGACAAAGTGAGAGGATGCCTGAGGAATGGAGAAAACGTGTTTTGGTACCGATTTTTAAGAATAAGGGTGATGTGCAGAGCTGTAGTATCTACAAAGGGATTAAATTGATCAGTCACAGCATTAAGTTATGGGAAAGAGTAGTGGAAGCTAGGTTAAGAAGGGAGGTGATGATTAGTGATCAGCAGTATGGTTTCATGCCAGGAAAGAGCACTACAGATGTGATGTTTGCTCTGAGAATGTTGATGGAGAAGTACAGAGAAGGTCAGAAGGAGTTGTAGTGTGTCTTTGTGGATTTAGAGAAAGCATATGACAAGGTGCCTAGAGAGGAGTTGTGGTATTGTATGAGGAAGATGGGTGTGTCAAAGGGTAAGAGTGGTACAGGATATGTTCGAGGGTAGTGTGACAGTGGTGAGGGCTGCAGTGGGAGTGATGGATGCATTTAAGGTGGAGGTGGGATTACATCAAGGATCAGCTCTGAGCCCTTTCTTATTTGCAATGGTGATGGACAGGTTGACAGACGAGATCAGACAGGAGTCCCCATGGACTATGATGTTTACAGATGACATTGTGATCTGTAGTGAGAGTAGGGAACAGGTGGAGGAGACCTTGGAGAGGTGGAGATATGCTCTAGAGAGAAGAGGAATGAAGGTCAGCAGGACTAAGACAGAATATATGTGTGTGAATGGGAGGGAGGCTAGAGGAATGGTGAGGATGCAGGGAGTAGATGTGGCGAAGGTGGATGAGTTTAAATACTTGGGATCAGCAGTTCAGAGTTATGGTGAGTGTAGAAGAGAGGTGAAGAAGAGAGTACAGGCAGGATGGAGTTGGTGGAGAAGAGTGTCAGGAGTGATTTGTGACAGATGAGTACCAGTAAGATTGAAAGGGAAGGTCTACAAGAGGGTAGTGAGACCAGCTATGTTATATGGGTTGGAGACAGTGGCAGTGACAAAAAGGCAGGAGTCAGAGCTTGACGTGGCAGAGTTGAAGATGTTAAGATTTGCACTGTGTGTGATGAGGATGGACAGGATTAGGAATAAGTATATTAGAGGGTCAGCCCAGGTTGGAAGGTGAGACAAAGCCAGAGAGGCAAGATTATGTTGGTTTGGACATGTGCTGAGGAGGGATGCAGAGTATATTGGGAAAAAGATGCTAAGGATGAAGCTGCCAGGTAACAGGAAAAGAGGAAGGCCTAAGATAAGGTTTATGGATGTGGTGAGAGAGGACATGCAGGTGGTTGGTGTGACAGAGCAAGATGCAGAGGGCAGGAAGAAATGGAAACAGTTGATCTGCTGTGGCGACCCCTAACGGGAGCAGCTAAAAGAAGAAGAAGAATAGCCTTAGACAACCATTTGGAAATAGTCTGTTTTGACACAGGTTGTCTCTTCTTCTTACCTACACAAGAAATGAACAATTGATATGAAGATCTGAAAGATTTTGTTGTGCAAGATAGTACCGGAGTTGTCTGTGAACATCTAAGATACAGAGTACCCTTTCTCCTTATTTTTAGGTTCAGGTAAGAAAATAGGGAGACAGTTTGACAAAGTAAACTCAGACACCACTTTAGGCATAAAAGAATGATTAATTTGTAAAGAAACTCTGTCTCTGTGGAAAATGAGAGAGAGTTGACTCACCATAAGAGCTTGCAACTCAGATACTCTTCTTACAGAGGTCAAAGCAATCAGTAAAATAGATTTCCATGTCAAAAACCTCAAGTGGGTCAGATTAGCTGGTTCAAATGGAGCAAGTGTTAGCTTCTCTGACACAAAATTAAGATCTCAAGGAGTAGCCGCTATTTTCTAGTTGGCTTCTTATGCAAAACCCCTTTCAAGAGTATTTTGACAAGAAAATACAATGAAAGAAGCGGATCCATGGGGAGACATGCTGAAATGTCCAATAAATGATCCTTGATAGAGGAATAAGAAAGGCCAGAGAACAAATATATCTGAATGGGTGTTGATTATGTTGCTGGCACCAACTGGAAAACCTTTTCCATTTGCTAATATATGATTTTCTAGCAGCAGGCTTTCTTGCCTCCATTTGTACTTGCTGCACATTCTCAGAAAACAGGTGCCTAAAAGGAATTAAGACCCTATCAACCAGGCAGGCAACTGAAGATGATTGATGTTGGGGTGTATCTAACACTCCTGGTCTTGTATGAGTAGATGCAGTCTGTGAAGCTTGTGGTAATTGCCAGTAGCCATTTCCAAAATAAGGGAGAACCACAATTGCCTGGGTCAGCAGGGAGTCACCACAATGATCTTGGGGAGTTTCTTCTGAATCTACAGAAGTACCCTTGATATTAGTGGAAAGGGTGGAAAGGCATACAAGAACATTCCTGACCAAAGAAAAGAAAATGCATCTGTCTTCTAGGCCTTCTAGCATGGATTCCTGTAAAAGAATTTTGCCAGTTCATTTTTCAGAAAGGAGGCAAAGAGGTCTACTTGAGGAATTCTACACAGATTTATCAAAATCTTGGAAGACACCCTGATCTAATTTCCATTCTTGAGGGTCTGCCTTGGTCCTGTTCAGCTTGTCTGCCACACAGTTTTACTCTGATGGAATGAAAGATGTCTGTAGAGTATGATTGTTCTGTGAAGCTATATCCCAAGGTAACATGGTTAGTCTGCAAAGGAAGCACTAACTGATTCCCCTTGCTTGTTGATGTACCACATGACTGTGGTATTGACTGTAACCACTTGAAGAGTTCCCGGGGACCAAGTATGGTTCAGAGAAATGAGTGCCTTGATGTGGGCAAGCAACTCCTTGATATTTATCTGCTTGCTTCTTTTCTAGTGTTCCACAACCCCTGGACTTTTATCTCTCCAGAAACTAGTCCACTAGCAAAGTCTGAAGTATCAATGATGACTGACTGACTGCTTTAGAGGATGGATGGAGAAGGGGATATCTGTATTTAAGGACATCTTTCTCTTCTGACAAACCCAACACTGGGGTGTGTAAAGATAAAGGGTGTTGACACTGGGACCAAAGAAATTTCCAGATACCACTGTATCTTTTTCATGTGGAGTCTTGCCAGGGGTATCATAAGATTCATGAATGTTATGAAACCCAAAATCCTGAAGTATTAACTTGCAGTGACTGAATTCTTAGTAGAAAACTTTAGAAATAGATCTAGATAAAGATCTATTTTTCCTTTGCAAGAAAAGCTCTTCGAACTGAGGTGTCTAGTTAACATCCCAAGAACACAATCCTGTGTGAGGGAGTCAAGAAAAACTTGAGTGTTGTCTTGGAATTCCAGTTTGTGCAAGAGATCTCTGATCCAAGAGAAATTCTTAACACCTTGAAAAAGACACTGCAAAGATATCAAGTTTGCTAAATTTGGAAAATGTGGATACCCTGTATCCTGCAGTGAGCTATAATCAGAGCTAGAATCCTCGTGAACATTTTTAATGCAGTGGATAGTCCAAAAGATATGGGGAGGAACTAACAATGTGATCCAATCACACAAAACATGGAATTCTGGATAAATGGCAGTGAGATGATAAGCATCTTTTAAGTCTAGTGTTGCTGAGAAACTTGAAAGAGGAAGAAGAGGGAACAGGTTGTGAAGAGGCAACATTTTGAATTTGGGGACTATCACAAACAGGTTTAGAAAAGAAAGATCCAGAACTGGCCTCCAAGGATTTTCTTTCTTTGGCACTAGGAAAATCCTCAAATAAAGTCCCTTTCCTACATGGGAATGAAGAACTGCTTCTATCACTACTTGGGACAGCATGTGATGAAGAACAGCTGGAAACAAAATAGTGTAATTTGCAGGATGAGGAATAACCTCCTGGAAAGGTGGAATTTCCTCCCATTGTCATCTGTAACCTTGATGAATGATTTTTCAGAACCAATTTGTCTGAAACAATCTGTTGCCAAAGAGAAAAATGGAGATTCAAACTTTTTGTAAGAGAAAAGGTGCCAGGGTTGGAGGGGATCACAAGGTCTCTTCACTGAAGAGTCATTCAAACTTGTTGAACTGTCGTTGGTTTTGGAAGGTTTCTTTTGGGAACTCCTCTGCCATTTCTTCTTAAATGGCTATTTACCCAGTTCTGCTGAGGCTGTTTATTTTATATTTTTGCCATAACTGAATGAGAAGAAAATCCCTTGTAAAATTTGGAAAAGGAGGGCTGAAAAATCTTAGAGATTCCCTTGACCAGCTTGCCCCTTTTATCACTTTTTGATCACCTCTGTAGCAGGGAGGCCAAACACTAAATCTCTATCCAAGGAAGAATTTAAAATGTTTTTATTTACATCATTTGGGATGTTCTGAGAATGCAGCCAAACAAATCCCTTCAAAACAGTATCAGTGGCCATAGCCCTGGAAGAAGTATCAACAGAGTCCTACACAAACTGCAAACAATGAGGAGTGTGACCTGTGCAACAGAAGTAACTAAGTCAATTAAAGCAGATTTTTCTTTACAAGAAGGAAACTGTAATTAAACATTCCTCATACTTTCACAATTTGTCAGAACAAACTTTAACATAGAGCTGACTATTCAAAATTATGAAAATCAAAGTTGCAGAAGAATACACTTTTTTTCTCACACCTGTCATAATTTTTCCATCGTTATTAGAAACTGTAAGATTTTAATTAACTAAGTGTTTAGCAGCAGTTGAATCAACTAAAGCTATACTACTGGGTCAGGTTTGGGAATAGTGTATAAAAAATAAAAGACTGAGGAACTTTACACATCCTATCTGGCTTTTTAGGGATAGCTGGCTGACTATCAGGAAAACTGCAGGCAGTAAGACATGCTTCCTCTAAAGCAGACAGGAGGAATTAGTGCATGCAGCTTAAATGGTGTAGTGGTATATTACTCTGACTGTAGTGTATAGGGTCCTGGGTTCAAGGCTTGGCTGGGCTAATTATTGGGTTGGGAAGGTGGCCTAATGGTTAAGGTGTTTGCCTTACAAATACAAGGTGCAGGGTTTGAGTCTCACAAGGGATAATTGGCTAGGCTTAAAATGGCTCGCAGGGGCAGTTAGCTTAGTACTAACCTATGAATCTAAATTCTAGAAAATCCTTCTGTAACAACTCATAGTATTTTCTGAAGAACTGAGAAAACCCAGTGTTCTTTCACTGAAAACACTGGCCCATTCTAGCAATAGTCTCAAAGAAAGAGAACCCCCACATGTAGAATCAGAAACTAAGCTCTACTCTGAGTCTGAATAAGAAATCTGTAGACAAAACCCTGAATCTGTCCCTTCATCTTCTTTTTCAGATTCAGAATCTTGAATCTCTTCATGAAAAGAGGACTTATTCTTTCTTTTACCAGAAACTAGTTTACAAGAAGAGTCAATAGCCTGAATTAAACACTGAGCCAGTCCTAGTAAACTATGCCTATCCAAAGAAATTTGAGTATGGGTAGATACATGCTTATTTTTCTGTTTATTTTTGACAGAAAAATCGGGTCAGCTGTGTTATAAATGCAGCAGCTGATTCCCCAGGGATGGGCACAGCATTCTGACAGAACAGGGAAACCTTTCCTGTTCCTTCTCCCAGGACCAACAGGAGTGGTTCTCCCTTGCCCACTTGAGGGGACTTCAGCATCTGCAGAGGATGTGGATAACCCTTGCCCATAGTGGCTGTAGATGCTACACCAGAGAGATCCAGGCTTAAAGATGAGTGGTCTCAGATACAGCAAATGGCCACAGCAGAGTCATTCACCTGTGGCTGAGGCAAACTGTTATCCTACTGTGGGTGGTAAAGGCTGTTTATTTAACATTTTCTTTTTGTGCCTGAAAGAAGGATCGACCATGGAACCAGTAGTCTAGTCCATGGTCAAGCCTAAAGTGGTGTCTCAAATGCTGGTAAAACAACCACCCCACAAAATTACTTTTTTTGAGAGAAAAACACTGCAAAAAGCACTTTAAAACATCACAGCAGATCCACATGGAAAAATAAACACAATTTATCCACAGAAAAT